>NC_043022.1:23297159-23314659 GCF_006345805.1 Octopus sinensis
CTTCGCAAGCAAAGGGGGTTGGCATGAGTGCCTGTCGTCAGATGAGGTTCTATATCGACTTCGCTTGCCTCAACAGGTCTTTGTGTCCAAGGGAGGAAAGGCATGCATAAGTGGGCTGGGCTCACTTGTCCTGCCTGGTCTTCTCACGTACAGCATATTTCCAAAGGTCTCGGTTGCTGGTCATTTCCTCAGTGAGGCCTAAAGTTCGAAGGTCGTGCTTCACCATCTCGTCCCAGGTTTTCCTGGGTCTACCTCTTCCACGGGTTCCCTCAACTGCTAGGGATTGGCACTTTCTCACACACCTATCTTCATCCATTCTCGCCACATGACCATACCAGCGCAATCGTCTTTCTTGCACACCACAACTGATGCTTCTTAGGTACAACATTTCTCTCAAGGTACTAATGCTCTGTCGAGTAAGTACACTGACATTACACATCCATCGGAGCATACTGGCTTCATTCCTCACGAGCTTACGCATGTCCTCAGCAGTCACGGCCCATGTTTCACTGCCATGTAGCATGGCTGTTCGTACACATGCATCATACAGTCTGCTTTTTACTCTGAGTGAGAGGCCTTTAGTCACCGGCAGAGGTAAGAGCTCCCTAAACTTTGCCCAGGCTATTCTTATTCTAGCAGTTACACTTTCAGCGCACCCACCCTCACTACTGACTTGGTCATCTAGATAACGGAAGCTATCAACTACTTCTAGTTTTTCCCCCTGGAAAGTGACGGAAGTTGTTTTCTGCAGATTTTCGGAGGTCAATGCTCCCGAGCATCTGCCACATACAAAAACTATCTTCCCAGTTAGCCTACATTCCCAGTTAGCCTATATATATATATAATATATATATATATACACACATATATTATGGCCTTCTTTCATATATTATGGCCACATGGCTTTGGTTGGCTTGAGGGTATAGTAGATGATACTTGCCCATAGTCTCACTGCGTG
Source organism: Octopus sinensis (assembly GCF_006345805.1). NCBI lineage: Eukaryota > Metazoa > Mollusca > Cephalopoda > Octopoda > Octopodidae > Octopus > Octopus sinensis. The sequence continues at coordinate 23,298,118 of NC_043022.1, forward strand.
GGACTGAATCCAGAACCATGTGGTTAGGAAGCAAGCTTCTTACCACACAGCTATACGTGCACCTATATATATATATTTCGAAACACGCATTGAGTCAAAACAGGAGCAGCTGAAGAAGGGGAATGTTCCTTGTATTGTTTGTCTTGTACTCTGTTTTTTCGTTGTTAAAAAAAGTCCGTTTCCTTGTTTGATTTTATGTTTTCGTTTCTTGTTGTGTTCTACGTTTATTTGTGGTGTCCTGTACTCATATATGCATGTATATATACATATAGATGTAGGTATGTACATATATGTATGTATATATGCATATGTTTTATCTATTAAATTGCTATTATATATATATATATCAAATGTGAGGATAAAATTCTTTTCGAAAAAAAATATTTTCTCGAAAAAAATTTTATCAATGGCCAGCATATTAAAAAATACCTTTAACGGTTAAATTTATAAACAATTCATAAATGAGGGCAAAGGAAAAAAATTTCTAATGCCAAATATGCCGAAAAATTGGACATATTGTCCATTAACCATATAATTCTTTCATATATATATATATATATATATATATTATATATATATATATACACACATATATTATGGCCTTCTTTCATATATTATGGCCACATGGCTTTGGTTGGCTTGAGGGTATAGTAGATGATACTTGCCCATAGTCTCACTGCGTGGGACTGAATCCAGAACCATGTGGTTAGGAAGCAAGCTTCTTACCACACAGCTATACGTGCACCTATATATATATTTCGAAACACGCATTGAGTCAAAACAGGAGCAGCTGAAGAAGGGGAATGTTCCTTGTATTGTTTGTCTTGTACTCTGTTTTTTCGTTGTTAAAAAAAGTCCGTTTCCTTGTTTGATTTTATGTTTTCGTTTCTTGTTGTGTTCTACGTTTATTTGTGGTGTCCTGTACTCATATATGCATGTATATATACATATAGATGTAGGTATGTACATATATGTATGTATATATGCATATGTTTTATCTATTAAATTGCTATTATATATATATATATCAAATGTGAGGATAAAATTCTTTTCGAAAAAAAATATTTTCTCGAAAAAAATTTTATCAATGGCCAGCATATTAAAAAATACCTTTAACGGTTAAATTTATAAACAATTCATAAATGAGGGCAAAGGAAAAAAATTTCTAATGCCAAATATGCCGAAAAATTGGACATATTGTCCATTAACCATATAATTCTTTCATATAATATATATATATATATATATATATATAATATATATATATATATATATAAACACACATATATGTACACATGCATTCAAACATGCATATCATTTCGAGATAATGTATGTCTTACTTTCTATCAAGCTAAATATCTGTCTTTGCATTTTTCAATTTATCATCAATAAGACCAGTGGTTCTCAACCAGGGTCCTATATGGCCCCCTGATAGTCCACATAAGATTTTTGTCGATTCACAATAGTATTTTAAGTGACCATGAAAAAATTTTGCTTTAGATGTATGCATTGGTATGTATTGCAAGAAACAGATAGGTTTCTTTCTCTCACATTTTATATAAATTCAACTACACAAGTCAATGGATGAAAAATAAAATAGCAATTTTGAACTAAGTCTCTATTAAACTAGTTTTTAAACATTGAATGTCTATGGGGACCACAAGAATAAAACAGCATTCAAAGTGGTCTATAGATAAAAAATGGTTGAGAACCCAAAGAAATTTTGCTTTAGATGTATGTTTTGATTTTTATTTCAAGAAACAGCAAGGTTTCTTTCTCAGACGTTTTACATAGTTCAACCTACACAAGTTAATGGGTGGAAAACAAAATAGAAATTTTGAAAGAAGTTCCTATAAAACTAGTTTTTAAACATTAACCTTTTCGTTACCAACCCGGCTGAAACTGGCTCTGGCACTGAGTACAAATATCTTGTTTTCATAAGTTTCGAATTAAAATCTTCCACCAAACCTTAGTCACAATTTATGTTCCTAACATTAGCTTAATGATAACTAAGTTATTTTATTAAATTCTTTGTTATATTTAAAGTAATTGAAAGAAACACAGAGCATCTCAAAATAAATACAGTAACGAAAGGGTTAAATGGATATGGGGGTTCACCAAAGTAAAATGGGAGGGGTGCATAGATAAAAAATGGTTGAGAACCCTTATATTAGACTAATTCTATCTATTACTTATACACACACACACACAAGCACATATCTAGGCAGAGGAAATTCGATATAGCATTTGTCACAGTTCTCTACGTTCTGAGGTCAAATCCCACAGAAATTAGTACAAGGGTGGGGTCGGGGTGTTGATATAATTGACTGTCTAACTGTGCCAGGGTGTAACAGGTTAGTAGGGCATCATCATCATCATCATCGTTTAGCGTCCGTTTTCCATGCTAGCATGGGTTGGACGGTTCTACTGGGGTCTGTGAAGCCAGAAGGCTTCATCAGGCCCAGTCAAATCTGGCAGTGTTTCTACGGCTGGATGCCCTTCCTAACGCCAACCACTCCGTGAGTGTAGTGGGTGCTTTTTACGTGCCACCCGCACTGGTGCCAGACAGAGCTGGCAAACGGCCACGAACGGATGGTGCTTTTTATGTGCCACCGGCACACGAGGGCCAGGCGAGGCTGGCAACGGACACGAAACGGGGCGGTGCTGGCAACGGTCGCGAAACGGAAAGTTCTCTTACATGCCACCGGCACTGGTAACACATCTGCATTTCCATTGATCGATTTCCATTGATCGATTTCGATTCTGATCGTCACTTGCCTCAAAGGGTCTTCACAAGCAGAGTTTTGACATGCCACCGGCACTGGTAGCACATCCGCAATTTCCATTGATCGATTTCGATTCTGATCCTCACTTGCCTCATCACGTCTTCACAAGTAGAGTTTTGTGTCCCAAGAAGGGAAGGTATGCATACGTAGGCTGGCTCCATCCCATGTAGAAGGCCACGGGTTATGGACTCACTTGTCCTGCCGGGTCTTCTCGCGCACAGCACACTTCCAGAGGTCTCGGTCTCTAGTCATTTCCTCAGTGAGACCTAAAGTTCGAAGGTCGTGCTTCACCACCTCGTCCCAGGTTTTCCTGGGTCTGCCTCTTCCACAGGTTCCCTCAACCGCTAGGGTGTGGCACTTTTTCACACAACTATCTTCATCCATTCTCGCCACATGACCATACCAGCGCAAACGTCTCTCTTGCACACCACAACTGATGCTTCTTAGGTCCAGCTTTTCTCTCAAGGTACTTACTTTTCTCTCAAGGCATAAGTATAGTAAATCTGCAGTCCCTACCAATCCAACCATGGAGGCCCCTATAATAAGGGAAGTTACGCACTAATTGATCTACACTGCTGGTATATAAATATAATAGATTTGTGACACACTACTACTACTACTACTACTACCAACGTTCATACATGCATGCATACATCTTATTCATTCATTCATATGTTGCATCCACATATTCATTCATTCATTCATGTATACACATTATCTTGAAGAGAATAGCATACATGCATGCATATATACATATGTACATACATACATACATACATACATACATACATACATACATACATACATACATAGTCATAATGAGGGGATTTAAACCTCTTATAGGGATATTTTTATCCATGATACACTGGTTTAATATATTTTGAAGAGATATTTTTTCAATGAATCTCTTATTATAAAAGGCAGATTTTATCTGCCTCCCTTTGTAACTTATAGAAATCTACAATATAAGATTTCTTCAATTACAATTTATCTAGCATTTTTAAGAGTAGAATGCATCGGGTCATGCCAGGTCCAGTTTTTAAAATTTAAACTCCAATTAAGCAAAATTTACAGAAAACTCACATTCTGGTGTGTATGTCAAATGCTTTTCTTAATGTGGTTTACACCACATGAACACGCACACACACAGTGTGCAACGAATAAAATGAAAGTAAATAGCGACAGAGTGATTTGAGGAAGACTAAACTGAAAGTATTTAAACCACTACTCAAAAAATAAAAAAAACACAGCAAACAGAAACAAATAAATACATAACGATTTACTCCTCACACAATTTCTTCAATTAGAGTTTACCTAAGATTTTTCAAAGTACTCCATTCCGTCATGCCATAATATATTTCTTTCAATTTCACCCCCAATTAAGACAAAATTCGAGAAAACTCAATATTTTAACATTTCACTCCGAAAGCATTGATGTACATGTGTGTGTGCGTGCGTGAGTGTGTGTGTGTGTGTGTGTGTGTGTTTGATGGGTTGTGCGACACAGAAAGTGTGGTGTGTAAGTGAAGTGCTTTTGTTAGTGTGTGTAAAGAGACAGACAGAGTGAAAGACAGAAATAACTGAACTTTTTTTATTCACTTTTTGTAGTGAGTGACTGAGAGAGAAAAGAGAGAGATAGGTTATGTATGTATATATGTATGTATGGCTTCAGTGACACACACACACAAAAACACATACCTACGTACACCTAAAGCACGCACACACACACACACACACAAGCGGAGCGCGAACTTCAAAATTTTGGTAGTATTAATTTGCCAGCGTACTTCTAAGCGCGCGTAATTGAAAGTTTTCACTATGATATCATCACGTGCAAAAAAATTCGAAGGGTTTTGAACAATTGAGATACACATGTCACGCCTGTATTGAAACCATTGCTAAGCTGCCGTAATTGCTTAATTAAGACTTTGTTTAAATTGAAAGGGGCAAATATGTGACGAGGTTGAAAAAAAATACCCCAGAAAAAAAAAATGTACTGCTGGTATTTATATAATTCACTACTATTTTGCTACAATGTCATGAAAAAGAAAAAATTTAGGTATGTAAATCGAATTCGCCACCCCCTTTCCCCGTTCGCGTTTGTGTAAAAAAAATTATTATTTAAGTTTTAAAAATTATTTACTTTGTTCAAAAAATATTAATATTAATTAATTTTCAAGAATTATTTAATTTTATTCTGTAAAATAGTAATTAATTCATTTATCTGTAAATCCGCGAGGTTGTTACTCAGGCACCTAGAATGGTAACCTTCAACTAACACTATCTCCTCCGAGACCCTGCGGCGCCAGTTGACCAAAATTGAGAGTATGGTAGAAGAAGGGTTGCTCTTCCTTCCGTAGAACATAAAATTCAAATCAGACCATGTTAACACCAAAAATTATTTACATCAAAAAGATGCTTTTTTCTATGAAAATCCCTATTTTTTACGATTTTTTCACTGCTGTGTCGCCACTTTTCGGTGTATTTCGACCAGAAAAATGTTCACAAAATTTTTACTTTTCAAAATTACAATTCCAGCGGGTCGAAACAAACCCGAGCAACGCCGGGCGATACTGCTAGTATATTATATAAAATATCATAAAATGCCAAATATTATTATCGAGTTACAATATATACATATATATGTGTGTATATGTATACTCTTTTAATTGTTTCAGTCATTTGACTGTGGCCATGCTGGAGCACCGTTATTTTTAGTCGAGCAAATCGTCCCCAGGATTTATTCTTCGGAAGCCTAGTACTTATTCTATCGGTCTCTTTTGCTGAACTGTTAAGTTACGGGGACATAAACACACCACCATCGGTAGTCAAGCGATATTGGTGGGGGGTGCAAACAAAGACACACACACATAAATAAATACATACATATATATACATACATACATATATATATAAATATATATATATTACGGAGATGTACTCGCATAGCAAGTGATTTGATCTGAGATCGTGTGCTGGAACGAAAACAATTGCAGCGTGGAAGGTGTTTGTAAGCCATTTAAGAAACACACAAAAGCTGTTCGATTCACTTCAACATTTAAGTTTAATTTGTCAAAATATTTTCGTTGCTAAAATCCGCGACCCGTTCACTGACAAAAATCCGTGCTGCATCTGTTATATATATATATATGTATATATATATATATATATATATATATATATATACAGAGAGAGAGAGAGAGAGAGAGAGAGAGAGAGAGAGATGTACTTGCATAACGAGTGACTTGATCTGAGATCGTGTGCTGGAACGAAAACAATTGCAGCGTGGAAGGTGTTTATAAGCCATTTAAGAAACACACAAAATACGTTAGATTCACTTCAACATTTAAATTTAATTTGTCAAAATATTTTCGTTGCTTTGAGACCGTGACCTGTTACTAACAAAACTTCATGATGCAGCACAAAGTTTTGTCAGTGAACAGGTCACGGTTTGAAAGCGACGAAAATATTTTGACAAATTAAATTTATATGTTGAAGTGAATCTAATGGTTTTTGTGTTTCTTAAATGGCTTATAAATACCTTCCACGCTGCAATTGTTATATATATATATATATATATATATATATATATATATATATATATATATAATATATATATATACATACACATACATACATACATACATGATATATTTATATAATTAAAAACAGTTTGATTCAGCTCTATGCGACTTACAGTTTCGTTGGCTTCTAAGAGAAGCCTGTGAGGCCTGTGAAACTTTAAATCACATAGAACTGAATAATACATGTAACTCATACTTAATGCATTGAGTGCCCTTTTACATATATCTCTATAAATATAAACGGCAAAATGTCTGTCTGCGTGCGTGTCCTTTATACAAATCAACAATTTTTCAGTTAGAGGGCTTACACTTTCAATGGTCATCCAAAACCGTCCAAGGGTGGTCGTTCACATCTTTACATTTCCCCAGTCACTCCGCAAAGCCATTAAAAAGTCAATAGAAGTGACTTTTTTGGGAATTTTCTATCCAAAACCCAATCAAAATGCCCGAAACTTGATACGCCAATTGAATGCCAGCTAGCTGTATGTGATTGGTCGGAGATTTGGACACTACTTGCGTGTATGTGTGCACACACGCAGCTGTATATGCATGCACTAGCACTATGACCCAGCGTTGCCGGGTCATAGTGCTAGTATATATATATATATATATACACACACACACACATGCATATATATAAATATACATATGTACATAGTTCCATGTTCAGTCTTTCAGAATGGTGCCATAGGCAAGTGTCTTCTACAATAAACACAAGCCAACCAATGCCATGCCTTGCGAGTGGATTTGGTAAATGGAAACTGAGAAGCATGTCATGTATATGTGTGTGTGCATGTGTGTCTGTCCCCCACTAACTTTGACAACCAGTGTTGCTTTGTTTACATCCAGTAACTGAGCAGTATAATGTAAGAGTCTGGTAAAAAAATTACCAGGTTCGAAATAAGAAAAAAAATTTATATTAAATACAGGGGTTGATTCATTCATCTATAACCCTTCAAAGCAGTGCTCCAGCATGGCTGCAGTCTATTGACTGAAACAAGTTAAAGATAAAAGGTAAAGCACAGGCATGGTTGTGTGGTAAAAAGCTTGCTTCCTAACCACATGGTTCCAGGTTCAGTCCTACTGTGTGGAACCTTGGGCAAGTGTCTTCCCTTGACAACCAATGTTGGTGTGTTTAGGTCCCCGTAACTTAGCACAATGGGACTGAATCCAGAAGTATGGGACTGGGAAGCAAGCTTCTTACCACATGAGAATGCTGAGGATGGCTCTGAACATAAACTCATAAAGCAAAATATGTCAAATATGCTCCTTTGTCACTTCCATTATAGCTCTGAAATACATATATATACACAAACACATATACATATATATATATCACACACTACACACCTTCCTTCCAAGTACTGCTGTAAACAGAAGTGAGCTAGAATGTTAAAATGTAGTGTGCATGCACAGTAGAGTTCAAGGTCGATCCGTGCCAAGAGGCTTCACTCTGCATGTTTTAGCTTTGTTACTATGGCAACAGTCCGGATACTTATTGATCAGACCACATATATATGTGTGTGTGTGCGTGTATATATATATATATATATATATACATACACATATGTGTATATATATATAAAATATTCTTTTAACCCTTTACTCTGGTTTCAGTCAGTGATCTGTAACATTGTGGGATTCCACATTCAAAAGATTCTCTTTAGTGTCTAGATTCCAGTCCTTTCCCCAAGATTTTACACTCACGATTCAATTCAATTTACATTGTGTGCTTTGAATGCAAGAACATTACACACACACACACACAAGTCTTGTTATTGTCATTACATTCATTTCTGACTCATGCCGTCATAGGTTGGACAAAACTTATTCTGACGGTATTCCGCTGCCAGACACCACTCCTCTCCTCAGGTCTTACCTGTTTTTCAAGAAAGGTATGTTATTTCTAAGGCCTTCCCCAGTTGAAACTGCTGAGCCACAAAACATATGCAGAACATATCGCTTATGTAAGTATGATTTCAGCAACACCCAAACAGCGTCATATGAGGATATGCACACCTGCACATGGGCATACATTTACACACCCTCCTACACAAATAGATAGGTATATGACGTGGGATGGAAACAAAAATCACACTTTTACAAAGTGAATTTGATTACCACACATCCATACCTTGATTACAGGTAGGGTCACCATCATCATTTCATTGTAGGAGTGTTCACTGCCATCAATTCACCATGAAGAAAGTTGATTAGGAGGAAAGTTTACTGTGAGGAAAGTTTAGCAAGAAAATATATCCATAGTATCTCACCATAAATAGTTGCAAACTATTTTATTGAAAAAAAAACACACAAATATTCCTTACAGTGAATTTTCCTTGCGGTGAATTAATAATAGTGAACTTACCTTGCACTGAATTGATGATAATGAGCTTTCCTGTGAGCTGGCAGAAATGTTAGCACACTGGGCAAAATGCTTAGTGGTATTTTGTCTGCCATTATGTTCAGAGTTCAAATTCCACCGAGGTTGACTTTGCCTTTCATCCTTTCAGGGTCAATAAATTAAGTACCAGATACGCACTGTGGTCAATGTAATCGACTGTGGTGAATTGGTGACAGTGGACTTTTCCTGTGGTGAATTATTGGTGGTGAACTTACTGGACATAGCATACCTGAGCCTGCATGGTTGAAAGTCCAGTCATTTACTGTATAATTGCTTGCTCACATAGGATTTTGTGAGCCAGCAATTTTTAGGGTATCTTTTCTAGCCCCTTCTCCACACAAAGGAAAGCAATGCCATCCTAAATAGGTTGCTTTGTCGTTAAGAAGAGGGCACAGATTGTGAAATTGTGCACACAAGCTTCACAGAATGGCCATCTTCTTCTGACTGTCATATGAGCAAAGCTCAAACTAGAGGCCTCCAGTGACTTTATCCAACTGTCCTTGTCACTGTTGAATTTCATTTGTCTTCATGTTGTTACTGAATGACATACAGTATGAGTTTGTTTACAGCAGAATTTGCTTGTGTTGGACAAAACCCACACCCTCCACCTAGAATACATGACCTGTATTGGCACTCAGTGTGCCACTTGTCAAATGCAGACTAGGTTGCAGATCAAGTAGTGATTATATAACTTGATCAATCAATGGGTTGAAAGTATGTGGTTCAACAAATGCATAAACACGTACTTGCAAAGAATATAAGATACAAAAATACGTAAAAGGAATAGAAAAGAATATAAAATATAAAAGGAATATAAACAATATAATGTAGTCCTAGGGGAGATTCAGCATGACTCAGAATGTGGTGACAACTCATTTTTGCAAGCTGAGTGGACACTTTAGCAAATGTCTGCTACTTTAGCCTCAAGGTGACCAAAGCCTTGTGAGTGAATTTGACGGATGTAAACTGAAAAAAAGCCCATCGTATGTGTGTGTGTGTGTGTGTGTGTGTGTGTGTGTGTGTGTGTGTATGTGTGTGTGTGTGTATGTCTTTGTGTCCATGTTTGTTACCCATCACTGCTTGACAACTGGTGTTGGTGTGACTACATCCCTGCAACTTAGTGGTTCGGCAAAATAGATTGATAGAATAAGTACCAAGCTTAGCAAAAAAAAATTTAAGTACTGGGATCAATTCATTCAACTAAAATTTCTTCAAGTTGTTGCCCCAGCATGACCTTAAATCTAATGACTAATACAAATAAAAAAAAACAGATAAAAGATAAAAAGATATATTATGTGTATGTGTGTTTGTATGTATCTATGTATGTGTTTATGTATGTATGTATGTATGTATGTATTCTTGTATGTATGTATGTATGTATCCTTGTATATTGTTTATGTGTGTATGTATGTATATATGTATCATTGTATATATGTGTGTATCCTTGTATATATGTGTGTATGTATGTATGTATGTATCCTTGTTTATATGTGTGTATGTATGTATGTATGTATGTATCCTTGTATATATGTATTATGTCAGGTCACTTTTGAGTACTACTGGTAACATGTAACCCAGTACAACCTGTTGCATGGTCGGCTCCGGCAGAAGGTAATGGCGAAACTTCTGCTGACTCTTCCGCCACAACTTTCTCTCATTCTTTCCTCCTGCATCTTGCAGCTCACCTGCGATGGACCGGCGTCCCGTCCAGGTGGGGAACCTATACGCCACTAAACTGGGAAACTGGCCCTTATGAGCCAGGCATGGCTCTAGAAGGAACAAACAAACAAAAAAAACCTTACGCTGTGGTGAACTGATGACAGTGAACTTACTCTGTGCTGAGTTGATGATGGTGAACTTACCTTTCGATAAATTTTCCCTGTGGTGAATTGGTGACAGTGGACTTTTCCTGTGGTGAATTATTGATGGTGAACTTACTGGACATAGCATACCTGAGCCTGCATGGTTGAAAGTCCAGTCATTTACTGTATAATTGCTTGCTCACATAGGATTTTGTGAGCCAGCAATTTTTAGGGTATCTTGTCTAGCCCTTCTCCACACAAAGGAAAGCAATGCCATCCTAAATAGGTTGCTTTGTCGTTAAGAAGGGGGCACAGATTGTGAAATTGTGCACACAAGCTTCACAGAATGGCCATCTTCTTCTGACTGTCATATGAGCAAAGCTCAAACTAGAGGCCTCCAGTGACTTTATCCAACTGTCCTTGTCACTGTTGAATTTCATTTGTCTTCATGTTGTTACTGAATGACATACAGTATGAGTTTGTTTACAGCAGAATTTGCTTGTGTTGGACAAAACCCACACCCTCCACCTAGAATACATGACCTGTATTGGCGCTCAGTGTGCCACTTGTCAAATGCAGACTAGGTTGCAGATCAAGTAGTGATTATATAACTTGATCAATCAATGGGTTGAAAGTATGTGGTTCAACAAATGCATAAACACGTACTTGCAAAGAATATAAGATACAAAAATACGTAAAAGGAATAGAAAAGAATATAAAATATAAAAGGAATATAAATAATATAATGTAATCGGACTGAATACCCGATTGCGCGGTTAAACCATTGGGAGTGAAGGACTCCTAACCTTTGTTAGGGCATCCTTCTAGGAGAAGGTAACTTAGGTGACTGTGATAACTCCGACATAAAACCTGCGGCTCAGAGGTTACCAATGATGTTGACTTGTTCTTCTTTTTGGATTATGGCTGTTGTTGCTTAGTGAGTGGGATTGACTCAGTGAACAGCCTTTCCTCACTTTAAAAAAAAATCTTCTTGCACAGGCATTGCAAGATAACAACATTGATTAAGCTTTGCGCAATGGTCATACTCAATAACGAGGGGGCAGTCACCATGTGTTTATGTATGTATGTATGTATCCTTGTATATATGTGTGTATGTATGTATGTATGTATGTATGTATGTATGTATGTATGTATGTATGTATGTATGTATGTATGTATGCATGGCATGTATGTATATGTCCTTGTATATAAAGAATCTTTTAGAAATTAGTTTTACTCTTTACTCTTTTACTCTTTTACTTGTTTCAGTCATTTGACTATGGCCATGCTGGAGCACCGCCTTTAATCAAGCAACTCGACCCTGGGATTTATTCTTTGTAAGCCCAGTACTTATTCTATTGGTCTCTTTTGCCAAACCGCTAGGTGACGGGGACATAAACACACCAGCATCGGTTGTCAAGCAATACTAGGGGGACAAATACAGACACACAAACATACACGCACATATATATATATATACATATATACGACAGGCTTCTTTCAGTTTCTGTCTACCAAATCCACTCACAAGGCATTGGTTGGCCCGGGGCTATAGCAGAAGACACTTGCCCAAGGTGCCACGCAGTGGGACTGAACCCGGAACCATGTGGTTAGTAAACAAGCTACTTACCACACAGCCACTCCTGCGCCTATGTTTTCTATACGTTTTTTTTTTTTCCTCCCACTTATACGAGCTTTTTTATTAAATGAATAACAAAGTGTCTGGAAATTTGCATTTTTTTTTTCTGTTGCAGTAATTATAAGTATATAATTTGTTTATATATGGTTTGCTGCTGTTTAGTGCCAATTAAATGAAATAATTGAAAAAAAAATAAAAGCCCAGATGTTATTTAACGTGGCTTGTAGGCTGTAGCCTGGAATTATAACTGAATTTCAAATCCATTATTTCACCTTCAATACTTATTATGTTTTCATGCGTTGTCAGTTAGACAATAGACAAGTTGAGGGGTAAAAGCACTGTTTGGGCTATGCTTTTGTGCATCAGTTGGCCTTAATCCAGCCCTAAAGTAAGTGTGTGTGTGTGTGTGCATATGTTTGCAATTTTGTATATTTGTGTGTGCATGAATGTGTGTGTATATTTGTGTGTGCATGTATGTGTGTGTATCTGTGAATATATTTGCAATTTTGTATGTGTGTATGCGTGTGTACATTTGTGTGTGTGTGTGTGTGTGTATTTGTACATATGTTTGCGTGTGCGTGTGTCTGTGCATATGTTTGCAATTTTGTTTGCGTCTATGTGTGTGTACATTTGTGTGTGTGTGAGAGTGTGTGTGAGTGTGTATCTGTGCATATGCTTGCAATTTTGTATGTGTGCATGTGTGTGTACAAAATCATCATCTTCATTTTAATGTTAGTTAGTTAGTTAATTTGGCTCAAAAGCAAATAGCAAGGCCATGTAGGGGGACATGGAGTTAAGTACAGGGTGGTGTTCATGTAAAGAGTTCAGGCCACTTGAGGTCCAGGGAGGCTTTGAACAAAGCGGTCGTCGGCATCTTCACCATCTCGTCTGGCAGCTTGTTCCACGGCTCCTCTCCTTCGATTAAGATGAAATCATCGCAGGTAGAGCTTTTCGGAATGACCCCGCAGCCGACGCTCTGGAGCAGGAGTGAAGAACAGTCTGCTTTTCCATGCTTGCATGGATCATACATACATATATACATGCCTGCATACATACATGCGTGTGTATGTGTGTGTGTGTGTGGTGTGTGTGTGTATACATATTTGTGTCTGGAGCACACGTGGTTGTATGATAAGAAGTTTGCTTCCAAACCACATGGTTCAGGGTTCAGTCCTATTGTACGGCACATCAGGCAAGTGTCTTTTACTATAACTTTGAGCCAACCCAAGCCTTATGATTGGATTTGATAGATAGAAATCAAAGGAAGCCCATTGTATGTATGTATATGTATATATATATATATATATATATATATATATATATATATATATATATATGGTGGCATGTGAAATATTCTAGCGAGGTCGACGCCAGTGCCGCTGGACTGGCGCCTGTGCAGGTGGCACGTAAAAAGCACCATTTGGGCATGACCATTGCCAGTACCACCAAACTGGCCCTCATGACAGTGGCACATAAAAGCACCCACTACACTCTCAGAGTGTTTGGCATTAGGAAGGGCATCCAACTGTAGAAACTCTGCCAGATCAGATTGGAGACTGGTGCAGCCATCTGGTTCGCCAGACCTCAGTCAAATCGTCCAACCCATGCTAGCATGGAAAGCGGACGTTAAATGATGAGGATGATGATATATGTATATATATATATATATATATATATATATAGATAGATAGATAGATAGATAGACAGACAGACAGACAGATATATATATAGGTGCTGTGTGGCTGTGTGGTAAGAACTTTACTTCCTAACCAAATGGTTCCAAGTTCAATCCACTGTGTGGCACCATGGGTAAGTGTCTTCTGCTATAGCCTTGGGCCAACCAAAGACTTGTGAGTGAATTAGGTAAACAGAAACTGAAATAAACCCCTCTTAAAAGAATAAGTCTCAGTGTCGATTTTTTTCAACTAAAGGCAAAGCTTCAGCATGGCCACACACAAATGACTGAAACAAGGGGAATAAAAGAATATATATGGAAAACGGATGTTAAACAATGATGATGATGATATATACATATATATGTGTGTGTTTGTGTGTGTGTGAATATATATATATATGTATGTATGTATGTATATATACAAGCATAATAGAAATTTGAATTAATGACATTCTTTATTTAAACTCGATATAATTGTTCTGACTTATTTTTACACTCAAGTACATGATCCGAGGTGTAAAATAAGCCTCCTAATGATTATACAACAGCACCACCTCATGTAAGCACTTTTCAGCACCCCTCATGTATGCCCAAAACTCCTGGGGCTTGAGTCACCCTCTCGCTTCGGCTAAATTTTCATAAAAATACACATATTGCGTTTTTATTTTTCCTGTTTGCCTCATCATATCTACATATATGTATGTATGTGTGTGTTTGCATGCATGCATATATGTATATATATGCATGTGTGAGGGCATGCATGCATATATGTATGCATGTATGCATGCATATATGTATGTATGTATGTATGTATGTATACATGTATGTATGTATGTGTGTGTGTATGTATGTATGTATGTATGTGTGTGTGTGTATGTATGTCTGTATGTATGTGTTTGTGTGTGTCTGCATGCGTGCATGTATGTATGTATATGTGTGTGTGCATGCATGCATGCATGCATATATATATGCATGTATGAATGCATATGTGTATGTATGCATGTATGCATGCATATATATAACGGGAAGGTTTACGAAAATAAACAAAAGACGAAGGCAGGTTTACGAAAATAAACAAAAGACGAAGTGTGGCCATGCTGAAGCACTGCATATATATATATATATATATGTATGTGTGTATGTATGTCCATCTATGTATATATGTAATTTCATGTATATGTTTAAAGCTTTTAACAACCACCCTGTAGTGTATCATTTTCATTTAAAGTTTATGAAACTCAAGGACCTCCCATAGCTTCAAGCAGTGGGTACATTGCGATGAATTTTGGTTTGCAATTATAAATGGACTCTTAATTACTCATTACCGACTACAGTGTCATTTTATTTTTAATGACAGATTAAGTGTTCTTGGTACTGCTACTACCACTACTACTACAACTATTACTATTACTTATGTTCATAAATGAGTGTATATATATGTGTATGTAAGAATCCATACATAGCAACTTAAACATACTAAACATAAACACGCATACATACATACATACATATATACATACATACATACACATACTCATGCATACCTACACACTTATAAATACACATACATGCACCTGTACGTACACACACACATAAATACACATACATGCACCTGTACATACATATGTACATTTATACGTATACACATACATACACCCATACATATATCCATACATACATACATACACACATACATATGTATGTACTACATACAAACATATACATACATGCATACATACATATACATATGTACATCTCTGTAATGGATTTGTATGTCACAGATTCTATCAATCCATTTGTCTATATTCTACATTACATATATTTTATATTATATAGCATATATTCTTTACTATATATATACTCTATGTAATCTAGTATGAACTCTGTATTACATAAAATTTTATATATATAGTCCATTTTAGGGGAAGGTGTGGCGGTGTGTTAAGACACTTGCTTCCCAACCACATGGCTCCAGGTTCAGTCCCACTGCAAGGCATGTGTGTTCTGCTATAGCCTAGGGCCAACCAAAGCCTTGTGAGTGGATTTGGTAGACGGAAACTGAAATCCCACTGTGTGTATGAGTGTGTGTATATATATATATATATTAGAAGAAATGAGGTAATCAGAAGATCGGATGGTTCATATTTATAGATATTTATTTATATATTACATTTTTTACATATATATATCATATCATTCAGATCATATCATTCAGATTATTAGCGCTTTCTCCCATTCTAGTGGGGTTTTCAAATCAAATTGATTATATATATATGTATATCATCATCATCATTTAACGTCCGTTTTCCATGATGGCATGGGTTGGACGAATGGTATGGTTGGACGATTTGACTGAGTACTGGTGAACCAGATGGCTGCACCATTATTCAATCTGATCTGGCAGAGTTTCTACAGCTCGATGTCCTTCCTAACGCCAACCACTCCGAGAGGAGCCAGTCAAGGCAGCGCTGGTCATTGTGTTTGTGTCCCCATCACTGCTTGACAACTGGTATTGATGTGTTTATATCCCCATGACTTAACGGTTCAGCAAAAAAACCAATAGAATATGTACTAAGCTTAAGAAATAAGTCCTGGAGTTGATTCATTCAACTAATATATATATACATTATACTATGTACTGTGGAGACGCAA
>NC_043022.1:23322159-23357159 GCF_006345805.1 Octopus sinensis
GATGGTGTGAGCAGAGCTGGTAAATTGGAGAGCTCCACCGGGTTCAGTCTGATTTGGTATGATTTCTATGGCTGGATGCCCTTCCTAATGCCAATGACTTTATATGCCACCACACGGCCACTTTTACATATATCTGTGTGTGTGTGTGTGTATGTATACTCTTTTACTTGTTTCAGTCATTTGACACACAAACACACACACACATACATATATATACATACATACGACAGGCTGCTTTCAGTTTCCGTCTACCAAATCCACTCACAAGGCATTGGTCGGCCCGGGGCTATAGCAGAAGACACTTGCCCAAGATGTCACGCAGTGGGACTGAACCCGGAACCATGTGGTTTGTTAGCAAGCTACTTACCACACAGCCACTCCTGCACCTATGTATGTATATATCTGTGGATATATATACATATATACATATGCATATATATACATACACCGGAGTAAATACATAAATGTGAAACAAGGTGGAAAAAAAGAGTACTCAAATACCAAAGGTGGAGTAATTTGCTTTATTTAAAAGCAGCAGAAATTCAACAAAACCTGTCACTCGGAGTTTCACATTCCCGTTCGTCGGACAATTATGTTAACTGGTTTTGTTGAATTTCTACTGCTTTTAAATAAAGTATATATACATATAGACATACATATATGTATACACATATATATATTATACACCAACACACATACAGAAAAACACACGCACACATACATACGTGCACATACACATGCACACATGTGCACACATACACAGATACGCACACACACGTACACACACACACTTCCGGAAAGAACAATGACTAAATTGACCTGGGTGGAATTTCAACTGAGAAAACAGCTATGTCATTCAACGCCCTCCTTATTGTAGCAACCGGACTCCTTTCATTAGCAACATTTGTTACATAACCATCAATCGACTCCAATAAATGCACCAAACACTTTAATGGTTTATAGAACACCCAAGGACAACATTGCCACACAAAAATATGTAAATACATAGGATTCCAAGTGAAAGTGAGATGACATCACATTTATTTAAATCTGAAAAGAAAGCTAAAAAAAAAATCTACATTGATTTTGAGGTCAGGTACCTAGAACATCTATGTGTATGTATG
Organism: Octopus sinensis; assembly: GCF_006345805.1. Lineage (NCBI taxonomy): Eukaryota > Metazoa > Mollusca > Cephalopoda > Octopoda > Octopodidae > Octopus > Octopus sinensis. The sequence continues at coordinate 23,323,284 of NC_043022.1, forward strand.
TGTATATATATATATATATATATATATTATATATATATATATTATATATATATGTATGTGTGTATGTATATATATGTGTGTGTATATATATATTATATATATATATATATATATATATACATACATATGTGTGTGTGTGTATATACATATATATATTGGTAAAAACGGTAAAATAACAAAAGAAAGAGACCTCAATATTACGTATATAGAGGAAATTTATCTGTAAATTAATATGTTACCATTATTCAATAGCCAAGACAAAACTCTGAGTTTTGGATGCCGAAGTGGAAATCCACAACACCATCTCTTCGGTTATCTGGCCATATATATACATATCAAATTCCGCCAAGGGTCGACTTTGCCTTTCATCCTTTCAGGGTCAATAAATTAAGTACCAGTTGTGCACTGGGGTCAACCTAATTGACTGGCCTCCCTCCCACAAAATTTTGGGCCTTGTGCCTAGAGTAGAAAAGTATACATATATATATATATATTTATAGATATATATACACACAATTATATATAAAGAGAGAAATATACTCTGATATAATCTATTTTACCCCTATGTCTTTTTTGAGTACCACCAGATTTGTTGAATGCAGATATTGTGACTTAAATTTATATATATATATATATATATATATATACATATTAGATATCAGGAATGTGTGTGTGTGTGTGTGTGTGTGTGTGTGTGTGTGTGTGTGTGTGTGTGTGGTTAAGGTATTTACTGCTTTTAGATTCAGGGAATGTGTATATGTAGTATATGTATGGTGTGGACAGCTGTTGCTTTTAAATGTCTGAAACATGGATATATATATATATATATATACATATATATATATATGGTTTGAGCACTAGTAGGTGTTAGGAACATGTATATATAATGTTTTAAGCAGCTGCTGCCGTTGCTGTTGCTGTCAGTTAGACATACAACGAACTTGATATACAACATACTGGATATACTCTGTTATAAAAAAGATACAATGCAACGCATGTGTATATATACATAATAGATACAATGTAAGTGTGTGTGTATATATATATATAAATACATATATATACATTCATAAATATACATATATACATATATATATATCAACATATGTATACAAGTGTGTGTGTGTATGTATGCATATTTATATTTTGTATATACAGAGAGAGAGATACATAAATTCATACATACAAGCATATGTGTGTAAGCGGATATAGATGTAGATATAAACTTAGACACATACACAGATATATTTATATATATATATATATATGTATATATATATAAATACATATATATACATTCATAAATATACATATATACATATATATATATATATGTATATATAATATATATACATATATTATATATATGTATAATATATATATTATATATATATATACATATATATGTGTGTGTGTGTATATATATACACACACACACATATATATATATACATATATATATATACATATATATATATATATATATATATATATATATATATGTATATATATTATATATATACTAAGTAATTAAGGGTTTAGCAACGATTTGCCTCACCACACACCGAATTTAGAAATAGCAGTCAAAGAGTTATGGCTATTCTTTCTACTTAAAAGGGAGATCTCAGTAAAACCACAGCACTTAAAAGGCAAATAACGCAGGCAAAAGAGAAAGAAATGACGACAATCATTCTATATTAAGTCACCTACGGACGTACGTTTCGAAATTAAGTCGTAGGAAAGCATAAAAATTAAATAATTATGTCTTACTCGACTATTTTTCTCCTCAGTGTAGGACTCTACAATTTACGCTTGCTCTGATACCATGAGTTGCGGTGATGTCTTCTAGTGCCTCCAAATTTAATACACAATTATTTATAATTGTAGAGTCCTACGCTGAGGAGAAAAATAGTCGGGTAAGACATAATTATTTAATTTTTATGCTTTCCTACGACTTAATTTCGAAACGTACGTCCGTAGGTGACTTAATATAGAATGATTGTCGTCATTTCTTTCTCTTTTGCCTGTGTTGTTTGCCTTTTAAGTGCTGTGGTTTTACTGAGATCTCCCTTTTAAGTCGAAAGAATAGCCATAACTCTTTGACTGCTATTTCTAAATTCGGTGTGTGGTGAGGCAAATCGTTGCTAAACCCTTAATTACTTAGTATTACTTAAACCTTCCTCGAATGGGGCTTTTACATGCCGAAATCTACTTGGTGAAATTAATGATTATTCCAAATTAATTAATTTCACCCTATATTATTATTAATAACCATATATATATATTTATATTTAATATATATATCAAATTCCACCAAGGTCGACTTTGCCTTTCATCCTTTCAGGGTCAATAAATTAAGACATATAATATATTATATGTCTTAATATATAATTAAGACATATAATTATGTCTTAATTATATTCTTTTCCTTGTTTCAGTCATTTTACTGTGGCCATGCTGGAGCACCACTTTCAGTCAAATAAATTGACCTCAGGTCTTATTCTTTGTAAGCTTGGTACTTATTTCATAGGTCTTTCGCTGAACTGCGAAGTTGTGTGGACGTAAACACACCAACATTAGCTGTCAAGCAATGGTGGAAGGACAAGCTTAGACACACAAATACATACATGCATGTGTGCGTATATATATGTATATATATATATATATATATAACGTCAGGCTTCTTTCAGTTTCTGTCTTTCATTTTCTGTCAGCCGAAGCTATAGTAGATTTTACCAATCAGTTTTGCACTAGGGATTCAATGGAGTGTTAGGTAACAATCTGGTTATGTAACCCTATGCTCATCAGAGGAAGCCGATATGGAATGAAAAATGGTGACTGGCTAAGGTGTTGCACTCATGATTTCAAGATCCTGGTTTCAATTCCCAGACCAGGCATTGTGTTGTGCTCTTGTGTAAAGCACTTCATTTCATATTGCACTGCAATCATTTTCATCCTCTGACATGTGGCACCCAGTGCACCTGTACAGGTAATGTTGATTTGATGAAGGGCGTGTGCTTATGTGTGCACAAACATTTGATCACTATAAACAAATCATCTGTGTAGTTGTTCAATAAGAAATTGTTGAACCATCATACATCATCTAACAATGGGAGAGTCCATCATATATATATATATATATATATATATATATATATATATATATATATATATGTATGTATATACATATATACATGCACACACACATAAACAAACACACTCACATATATGCACAAAGCATATCAAATTGAGGCAAACCACAAATTAATTACACAGAATGATGCCAAACAGTCAGATAAGTAATCCAATCTTAGCACAGAATGCATCAATAAAAACAGTTCACGGTTGTCAGGTGATTCAGAGTTCCAGATTTATCCAAAATTATCCTAAGTTATCCAATGATGAATCGAAACTTAAGTGTGGCATAAGAATATAATGGAAACAAACCAGTGGGTTACCTGCTTTCACTACAATTGTTTCATTAGAAGTCTTTATTGTGACATAAGCATAAAACAGTTAGATTGCATAAAATGTTACAAAGCTCCCAACTCATCAGGCCACCAAATAAATGAGTAGTGACTTGACAATTAATCAACAGAATATCAACAAATGAAACTTATAATCAGAAATATCAACATTTAAGAAATTTAAAATGGATGTGTTTGGTATAGGCATAAAAACTGTAAAACTAAAAATGCCATATACCAGCTTCTTATTGCATGAATCATGTTCTTTCTGATTTATTTTCTCTCTACTTACTTTATCTTATTGTTTCCATTACTTTTTTCCTTTTCTTCCCATCTTTGTTTTCCCTCCATCGCCTTAACATTTGCACTAAACCTATTTAGCCAGATGTTTCAACCCTAAATTATTCTTGTTATATTATAATTAACTGAATCTCCATTAACTGATGTTAATATTCTATTGATTCAGTATTTTTCTTTCAGTACACATTTGTCCTGATTAATTAAGTAAATAAGCAATTAATGCTAAATTTAACCCTTTCGTTACCAACCCGGCTGAAACTGGCTCAGGTTCTGAGTACAAATCTCTTGTTTTCATAAGTTTTGAATTAAAATCTTCCACCAAACCTTAGTTACAATTTATGTTCCTAACACTAGCTGAATGATAACTAAGTTATTTTACTAAATTCTTTGTTATATTTAAAGTAACTGAAAGAAAGTAATAGGAGTAGGAGTGGCTGCGTGGTAAGTAGCTTGCTTACCAACCACATGGTTCCAAGTTCAGTCCCACTGCGTGGCACCTTGGGCACGGGTCTTCTACTATTGCCTCAGGCCGACCAAAGCCTTGTGAATGGATTTAGTAGACGGAAAATAAGAAGCCCGTCGTATACGTTTCTGTATCTGTGTTTGTTCCCCCGCAACATAGCTTGACAACCGATGCTGGTGTGTTTATGTCCCCGTAACTTAGTGGTTCGGCAAAAGATACCGATAGAATAAGTACTAGGCTTACATAGAATACGTCCTGGGGTCAATTTGCTCGACTAAAGGCAGTGCTCCAGCATGGCCACAGTCAAATGACTGAAACAAGTAAAAGAGAGTAAAAGAGAGAAACACAGAGCATCTCAAAATAAATACAGTAACAAAAGGGTTAAAAGGCGGCGAGCTGGCAGAAACGTTAGCATGCCAGGCGAAATGCTTAGCGGTATTTCGTCTGCCGCTATGTTCTGGGTTCAAATTCTGCCATGGTCGACTTTGCCTTTCATCCATTCGGGGGTCGATAAATTAAGTACCAGTTATGCACTGGGGTCGGAGTAATCGACTTAATACCTATGTCTGTCCTTGTTTGTCCCCTCTATGTTTAGCCCCTTGTGGGTAATAAAGAAATAGGTATTTCATCTGCTGCTAAGTTCTGAGTTCAAATTCCGCCGAGGTCGACTTTGCCTTTCATCCTTTCGGGGTCGATAAATTAAGTACCAGTTATGCACTGGGGTCGATATAATCAACTTAATCCGTTTGTCTGTCCTTGTTCGTCCCCTCTTTGTTTAGCCCCTTGTGGGTAGTAAAGAAATAGTAATATAGTATAAGAAAATGTTTTAGAACAACACCAGCAAAAGCCTTTAAATATTTTTGAAAGAGTTAAATGCCATATCTTTACACTGAATATCAGTTGTATTTGATTAAATTCTGCTATTACTGGCTTCTACTAGTGTGGTTGCTAGGATTAATGACTTCTTAAGGACATTAATATCTTTAATGTCAGTTTATTTACATTCTTATTCCACTATCCACCCCTCTTGATGGAGAGCCTGAGGACACACCCTATTTAAATCTTTTAAAGTTGGTATTTCTGATTAAGAATTTCACTTGTTGATGATTTGTTTATTAATAAACAAGCCATAGCTCTCTAGTTTATTTAGATTCCTGTTGTGTTGGGAGTTATGTAACATTTTATGCAGTCTAACTAATTGTATTATGGTATTTCACAATTAAGATATCAAAGGAAACAATTGTAATAGTACCATATAACCTATGTGTGAGTATACCTTTGCGTTTGTGCTTGCCCCCTACCAGCACTTGATGACCGGTGTTGGTGTGTTTACATCTCCATAACTTAGCGGCTAAAATTCTTCAAAGCAATATCCCAGAATGGCCACAGTCAAATGACTGAAACAAGTGAAAGATATATCTGAGTGTGTGTGTGTGTGTGTGTGTGTTTGTGTGTGTGTGCATGTATATGTATGTATATATCTGTGGATATATATACATATATATACATATATACATACATACATATATGTATACACACATATATATTATACACCAACACACATGCACACACACATGCGTGCACATACACATACACACGTGCACACATACACACAGACACTCATGATCGTAAGATTGTGGTTTCAATTCCTGGACCATGTGACGCACTGTGTTCTTGAACATAACACTTCATTTCACATTACTCCAGTCCACTCAGCTAGCAAAAGTGAGTAATCCTGTGAGGGACTGGCATCCTGTACAGGTGGGGAATATATCCACCATGAAACCAGGAGACTGGCTCTTATGAGTCAGTATGACTCAAATAGGTAACTTTACTTTTACCTTACATAACCCATTTGTCTGTTTTTATTACACACACACACACACATGTACGCACACACACGTGCACACACAAGCCATCAAGAAAGCCTCAATATTCAGCTTACTAGAAATTTAGTCAAAACCTCCTTCAACTCACACCCTACAGATTTAAAATGTTGAAGGACACATTGGCTAATGTAGTCCACGATACACTATGTTTGAATAAAACTCTTTTGTACTCATGTAATAGACCTAAATCTATTCCTATGCATATCCACCTCCACCCCACCCCAACCATCTGCCCCTTGAGTACCTTTAGCAGAGTCCTTTCTGTTGTATTTTGACTAGAACTCTACTCTGAAGTCTACCTGGCTTAAAAAATGCTCTGGTTTAATTCGTTCAACTAAAATTCCTCAAGGTGGTGCTCCAGCATGGCCACGGTCTAATGAATGAAACAAGTAAAAGATAAACGATAAAAGAAGTAGGAAATACTGAAGGTGTAGATGGCTGCCAAATAGAGAAGAATTCAATGAAATATAGTTAGGATTGTGATATGTTTATATGAATCCAAGCTAGTACTACGAGCCCTTGGTCAATCCTATTTGTGTTGGGCAGGGGCTGGCTCATCTAAGAAGTTGTGAAATTAGATGATCAAATATGAACTGAAGATTAAAGTTCGTCTAAAAAAAAAAAGAAATAGACAGAGAATAAATGAGTAAGTGATCTGATTATTTTGTTTTTGGATTTGGTTTGCAAGATTCTTTATGTGAGTTTGTGTGTTGAAGCATATTCTGTTGTGTCAGAGGAGAGTCATTTTCTTTTTATGCCTTATAATTTAACACACTCACCGGTAAAATTTCCACTGATTTCTTATTTTTATTTTCCTAAAATTTTCGTTGCGTTTGGCAACCTTTTCAATAGTCTTGACTCTCTGATTATTTTTCACGCTTTGTTGAAGGAGATTTGGTTGCTATTCTAGCAGGTTATGCAACCATATAGGCTATGCGGCTACTGTAGGTGGGCACAAAGTGGAATGTGGATGATAAGATGTGAAAGTGCTTTGCTGAAAGAAAATTGTTAGACAGCATGTTCAAAGCAAATCCATTATGTAAGGCATAAAACTGTATTAGCTCCCAAAATATAAAAGACATTACTTCCGTCTCTGAGTAAGCCATAAAGATAAAACAAGAAAATGTCTTTGAATAGAAAAATGCTGAGTAACTTGAATATTCAGTTTTTGTCATGGAATTTCTGGATTTTGTTTTGTTCTTTGGAGATATGTTACACAGATAGTTATATAAGTGTTATGGTAGTCATTGTCAGAGTTGTAGTTGTACTGTTGAACACTAGGGAGTGAACTGACTCAAATGTAACAGTGTCAAATAAATGATTTGAGCTGTAATAAAAATTCAAGACAAACCAGTCATTCAAGTGAGAATGAATCAGATTGAGACATGATTCTAAAGAGAATGCAAGCAAGTGTAATAAAGAATATGAGATCAATCTTTGGGAGGACTATACTGGTCATAACCCAACCTTCAACAGACCCTTGAAATTTAGATTAGGGGTATATAATATCCTAACTTTTTATATATAGGCGCAGGAATGGCTGTGTGGTAAGTAGCTTGCTTACCAGCCACATGGTTCAGGGTTCATTCCCACTGCATGGCACCTTGGGCAAGTGTCTTCTACTCTAGCCTCGGGCCAACCAAAGCCTTGTGAGTGGATTTGGTAGACAGAAACTGAAAGAAGCCCATCGTATATATGTATATATATATATATATGTGAGTGTGTGTTTGTGTGTCTGTGTTTGTCCCCCCCCCCCCAACATTGCTTGACAACAGATGCTGGTGTGTTTACGTCCCCGTAACTTAGCAGTTCAGCAAAAGAGACTGATAGAATAAGTACTAGGCTTACAAAGAATAAGTCGATTGTTTTGAATCTGTTGTTTGTTCCTTCTCAAGCCATGCCTGGCTCATAAGAACCAGTATCCCGGTTTCATTGGCCGATAGTTTTCCCACCTAGACAGGATGCCAGTCTGTCGCAGGTGAGCTGATAGATGCAGGAAGAAAGAGCAAGAGAAAGTTGTGGCAAAAGAGTCAGCAGAAATTTGCCATTACATTACAGTTTCCCAATTTCATTGGCCTATAGTTTCTCCACCTGGACAGGATGCCAGTCCGGCACAGGTGAACTGCTAGATGCAGGAGGAAAGAGTGAGAGAAAGTTGTGGCAAAAGGGTCAGCAGAAGTTTGCCATTACCTTCTGCTGGAACTGCCTGGAGCTTAGGTGTTTCACTCATAAATGAACACATCGCCCGGTCTGAGATTCGAACCTGTGATCCCTCAACCGTGAGTCTGCTGCTCTAACCACTAAGCCATGTGCATTCACAATTGTTTTGAATTAATCACACATTATCTCACAGCTTTGAGATTTCAATGATATGCTTGTTTATTTTTGAAAAGACAATGTGTGAAAGGCTGGATCTAGCCATTTCAAACATATAACATGTAGACTATTTGGGCTGGTTATGGCCGGTTTAAATACTAAAGAGTTAAATTAGATTTAGAACGAACAGACTTCTCATTAAAGAGAACATTATTTCAATCAGACTTCTCATTAAAGTGAACACCATGTAAATGGGACCTCATTATAGTGAACAGTCATTAAAAACACGTTTCTCGTTACCATGAACACCTTTTCAGGCAGACTTCTCATTAAGGGTGACTCCATATAAAACAAATAAGATGCTGTTTGAGAGCCTCTTTTATTTCTAGCAGGTAAACTGACCTGCTTGAAATAACAGCTAAATCTCCCTCATATCGCACCCTACTGGATATGAGGGATGATGTATTTCTAGATACACTGTCTGAAAAAAGCAGAGATGAGATTGTTACAATTGGAACATTATTTCATTTTGGGTCTGATGGATCAGGAATAACCAGGAGTCAAACAACAACAACAACAACAACAGCAACAGGAAAGGACACATTGAACAATGCAATCCTAGATACACTATGCCTGTATGAAGACCAACATCATGTCTATAAACGATGGCAAGGTCACACTTGGACACCGGTCTGGAACCCCTATCTTGCCCAGGATATTAATCATCTGGAAGCCGTTCAGCGATGTGCAACCAAAAGAATACCCTCCATCAGGCATTTGCCATATTCTGAATGCTTTACTTCCCTGGGCATGGACACATTGAAACTCCGACGTCTGGCAGCTGACTTGGCAGACACCCATAAAATTATTGACCATCTTACAAACAATAACTCTGAGCACCTTTTCAAACTCCACCCGTCTAACACATTTACAAAGTCAGAAAACAGCACAGCTCCCATGACTTTAGGAAACATTTTTTCACACTGAGAGTTGCTGAAGCATGGAACAAACTGCCGGCATCGGTTGTTAGTTGTCGGAGCACTGCATCCTTCAAAACTTCCATGCTTCCTGCGATTCGCCAACACTACACCTGATTTTCTCCCCTCCATACACACACAAGCATGTATCTGACTCATGCATTGTTCGCTTTCCAAACATTTGTACATTACATTTGTACACTTTATACGCACTTTCTGACAAGTTGTGGTGCACCTGAGCACTGTATACAATAATTTCATTATTATTATTTTTATTATTATAGGTCTGCTCCATCATGACAGACTAACAAGTTAAACAACAAAATAGTTTCTTCCAGCTTGTATTGACAATCCAAAATAGACAATCACTGCCTGTCCTACCAGGCCTCACTCATATACTTTTTTTTTGGTTGTCATGGTTGGATGCCCTTCATAACACCTGCCACTACACTGAATGTACTAGGTCTTCTTTTATCTTCTTTTACTTGCTTCAGTCATTGAATTAAGGCCATGCTGGGGCATTGCCTTGAAAGGTTTTTAGCTAAATAAATTGCTTTTATTGTGCCTAGGGAGAGACATTTTCTTTTTGTGCCTTATGATTTAACACACTCACTGGTAAAATTTCCACTTAAATCTTATTTATATTTTTATTTTTATTAATAAAAATAAAAATTAAAAAAATAAAAAATTTTTCAAATAAAAATTAAGTGGAAATTTTACCAGTGAGTGTGTTAAATTATAAGACACAAAAAGAAAATGACTCTCCCAAGACACAACAGAACATGCTTCAACACACAAACTCATAAAGAATCTTGCAAACCAAATCCCAAAACGAAATTGCTTCTAGTATTTCTTTTTCTCTTAAGTCCGGTACTGATTCTATTGTTAAATTTCAAGGATGTAAACAAACCAACACCAGTTGTTAAGTGGTGTGGGTGGGGACAAGGCGGTGAGCTGGCAGAAACGTTAGCACGCCGGGCGAAATGCTTAGCGGTATTTCATCTGCCGTTACGTTCTGAGTTCGAATTCCGCCGAGGTCGACTTTGCCTTTCATCCTTTCGGGGTCGATAAATTAAGCACCAGTTATGCACTGGAGTCGATATAATCAACTTAATCCGTTTGTATGTCCTTGTTTTTTTCTCTGTGTTTAGCCCCTTGTGGGTAGTAAAGAAAGTGTTAAGTGGTGTGGGTGGGGACAAACATAAACACAAACACACACACACACACACCAAATATGTGTGTGTATGTGTGTTTATCTGCGCAGGTATTTCTAGAGGAATGTAAACAATGTTTTGGATTGGTTTACTTCTAGATCAATCCAGTAATACACACATATATACATATATACTGTTGTTTGAGGCCATGAAATTTGAAGTAATGTAAATATGGCCTACTTAACTAGAAATATAATAATAAATTTTTACTCTACTTCAAGTATTGAGTACTCTTCACTTTGTAATATAATGTGTGTCACTTGTAATAACAATTGGGAGATTTACACACACACACATGCAAACATTCACACACTCAAAAACTCTCTCTCACATACACACATAACAGATATTCACACACACATGCACACACACACATACCTACACAAACGCAGGCAAGCAGACACACACTCACTCACACATAATCACACACACATTCACAAACATACACATTCGTGCACACTCACACACACATGCACTCACACACAAACACTCACACACACAACACACACTCACGCACTCATGCATCCACACACACATGAACACACCCACATGCATGCACACACACACACACATGAGAAATTAGTTATGGTTTGTGTCACGAAATGTAAGCACTTCATAAAATTTATGAATCAAGATAAGTTTTATATGGTTGTGAAGAGGGTAACAAGTCTCGACCTTTCCATGAGAACAGGGAATGTTTGTTGTATAAAGTTACAAAGTGATCAATAACAGTATTTGCTTATCTTCACATCAACCATAATCAAGTTGCCTTATTCTCAAAGACATTCCACCCTTGACCATTCTGTCTTTTCTGAGATACCCAGAACTATATCAATAAATGTGACCCTTCTTTATTTAACCCTTTAGAATTTAAACCAGCCACATCTGGCCAAAATATTCTATCTGTTTAAAATCTAAACTGGCCAGCTCTGGACTTTCACACCTACCCTATAATGTCATTCTAAAAATAAATAATTACATAGTCAAAATATTTAAGCTATGAGATAACACATCATTAATTCAGCTATGTATAACTTGGATTTTATTTTTATCCATTCACACATAGCATGCATTTTTCTATGATTTTCCACTTGATAATAAATGACATGGAGTTGGTCTTCAAACCCCATATGTGGCTTACCAACTTAGTGGCTTCACACTGGAAAGCCACATATGGGATTTGAAGACCAATTCCATGCCATTTATAATCGTGTGGAAAATCATAGAAAAATGCATGCCTTATGTTAATGGATAAAAAAATTGCAAGTTATGCATAGCTGCAAGATAGCACATTCTTTTTAGATTGAAGAATTTCACCACACTTCTGAATTCCAGATCAGAAATTTCCAGCAAATGTAAACATATGGACAAGTTACTTTCAGTGAATTGGTGAACACCACTCTCTCCAAATAGAGTAGCTGTGTTGCAGACTTTAGACCCCCTTCCATCAATTATAGACCATTTAGCCTTGCAAACTCTATGGTCAAAAGGAACATGAGTGTAATTCTTTTTCTTTTCTCTTTCTTTTTCCGTTTTTTTTTTCTTCACCATTCCATATTTTGAACCCACTTTCATCTCATCTTTTCTCATGATTTTTCTTGTTCTATTGTCCTGATTTGTAACTTGTATAGGCCATGTGCACAGAGCCTGAACATCACCTGGAGACACTAGGCATATTTTAAAACCTGCCTAGACAATATTTTCCATGTACCAAAAACAATTAGTAGCTCCTAACTATATACTGTGTATATTCACCAGTATTCATCTCTCAGCAGATGGAACACTTTTTTGTTGATCTTATCTGAATGGAAAAGAAAACTCTCTCTCTCTCTCTATATATATATATATATATATATATATATATATATATATCACGTGATCACGTGACCGACCAGGCTATCAGATGTTGCTACACATTGCTGGTCACAATGCACTTCACATTGTTTTAGCCTTCAAATAACGCCACCCCGCTGGCTAAGCGAGCAGGCCAACAGAAGAAAGAGTGAGAGAAAGTTGCAGCGAAAGAGTACAGCAGGGATTGCCACCACCCCCTGCCGGAGTGTCGTGGAGCTATGGGTGTTTTCACTCAATAAACACTCACAACGCCCGGTCTGGGAATTGAGACTGCAATTCTACGACTGTGAATCCGCTGCACTAACCACTGGGCCATTGCGCCTCCACATATATATATATATATATATATACATACATATACACATAGATACACACACACACAGACACACACACACACATATATATATATATACATACATACATATATACATAGATACACAGACATTTCATGTGAGTAAGAATGAAGGAAATAGGCCCCAATGTTGTTGGAAATATCGTTCTAAGTTTATCAAATAAATTAAATCTGCTTGCAACAGCTAATGAGAATTCGTGAGTATCAAATAATTTGCAATCAAGAATCTCTGTGTTTCAAACCCATGTCAATGTGTGTGTGTGTGTGTGTCTATGTGTGTGTGTGTGTGTGTGTGTGTGGTGTGTCTATGTGTGTGTGTGTGTGTGTGTGTGTGTGTGTGTGTGTGTGTGTGTGTGTGTCTATGTGTGTGTGTGTGTGTGTGTGTGTTATTTAAAATAGTTTGATTCGGTTCCATGCAATTTAAAGTTTTGCATGCCTCTAACAGAAGTTCCTCTATTTCAGGGTTTAGATTACTGAATGGAGGGATACAAGAAGTCCAAAATGGCTACCAGAAGATAGGGTTCTGTTAGAGCCCTATGAAACTTTAAGTCACTTGGAACTAAATCAGACTGTTTTAAATAATATGTAACTCCTTTTAAATGTGTTGAGCGTCCTTTTCTTTCGTTTGTCCACCAATTTGTATAAACACACACACATACATATGTGTGTGTGTGTGTGTGTGTGTGTATATATATATATATATATATATATATATATATATACATATATGTAGTAAGTAGCTAGCTTACGAACCACATGGTTCCGGATTCAGTCCCACTGCGTGACACCTTGGGTAAGTGTCTTCTACTATAGCTTCAGCAGACCAAAGCCTTGTGAGTGGATTTGGTAGATGGAAACTGAAAGAAGACCGTCGTATATATGTGTTTATATATATGTCTGTGTATATATATATGTATGTATATGTGTTTGTGTGTCTGTGTTTGTTCCCCCAACATCGCTTGACAACCGATGCTGGTGTGTTTACATCCCTGTAACTTAGTGGTTCAGCAAAAGAGACTGATAGAATAAGTACTAGGCTTACAAAGGGTAAGTCCTGTGGTCGATTTTCTCAACTAAAGGTGATGCTCCAGCATGGCCACAGTCACATGACTGAAACAAGTAAAAGAGTATATATGTATGTATGTATGTATGTATGTATGTATGTGTGTGTGTGTGTGTCTGTCTGTGTGTTTGTATGTATACATATATAAAAAGAGAAAGAGAGGGATATATATATATATATATATATATATACATATATTCAAAGGAATGGTACATTTAATTCTTTTATAACAAATCTATTTCCTGAAATCACAAAAGAATACTTCACATTACAATTGAACATTTCTCCAACAGAGATAAAAGAAACAATGGTAGAGACCCACATTTATATTTAAAGATTGAATAATACAGCCTCTCTGGCCATGACCACCATTAAAAACACACCTGACTGTGTTAACTTTCAAAGATTATACGAATAGATAAAACTGAATTTCATATCTTGTGAATGTATCAGTGATGCCTCTCAGTGTGTGACTGACCATTAAGTATTTGATGAAGAGGCAGAGGAGGAGGAGGAGTGAGGTGATGCGTTTCTTCGTGAGTGTGTGTGTGTGTGTTTGTGCATGCGTGTGTGTGTGTCTGTATTTCTATCTTACTATTTTTTTCTCTCTCTCTCTCTACACACACACACATGCTCACTCATAGGTATATATAAGGTGGTGAGCTGGCAGAAACGCTAGCACGCTGGAAGAAATGCTTAGCAGTATTTCGTCTGCTGCTACGTTCGAAGTTCAAATTCCGCCGAGGTCGACTTTGCCTTTCATCCTTTCGGGGTCGATTAAATAAGTACCAGTTACACACTGGGGTCGATATAATCGACTTAATTCATTTGTCTGTCCTTTGTCTGTCCTGAACAATAACAATATTCCTACAGCATATGCCCACGGGCATATGGGTTTAGTGGTTAAGAGCACGGGCTATTAACCCCAAGATTCCGAGTTTAATTCCAAGCAGTGACCTGAACAATAACAATAATAATAATAACATCGAAAAATACCTTAGGAATGAGAACCCTGGTTTGAAATTTCCCCAAGACACCTGAAGAAGGCTGGAGGGTATATCAGCCGAAATGTTGTGTTAACAACAAACAAGATGAGGAAAAATATCCGTCCAATGTAAATAATGTAAATAATGTACATAATTTCTCATCTCTTAAATATAGAACAGACCGTCAGATGTTGTTATACAGTCACAATGCTTTCAAATGATGCTACCTCACTGACAAGACAGGCAGGCCAACAGTCTCCCTGAATGTAATGCTAGTCTGTTGCTGTGTTACCCATTCTAGCTGCATGGATTGAATGTGAACACAGCACATGGCTGATCTGGGAAACAAAACCAAGATCTTGCGATTGTAAGCACAATGTTCAAGCCATTAGGCTATATGCCTTTATATGTGTAGAACATTAAGAAAAACTGTGGTTGTCTTTGCATACAGGTATGGCCCATACATCCTTCTTCAGCTGAGTGATCCAAGCCTTGCCACATAAAAAGCACCTGTGCTAGTACAACGCAGAAGGCACCCGTGCCAGTGCCATGTTAAAGCATCCAGTACACTCTGTAAAGTGGTTAGCATTAGGAAGAGCTTCCAGCCATAGAAACCAAGCCAGGACAGTCATGGAACTTGAGCAGCCCTTAAACTGGTGGGTTCCTGTCAAACTATCCAACCCATGCTTACAAGGAAAACTGACATTAAATAATGATGATGATAATATATATATATTTACACACACACACACACACACACACACACACACACACACAAGACAACAATTATTGCATTAATTTTCAGCCTCACTGATAATAATTCATGTATTTTTCACACATATTAACATATTTACCATTGTATTTGTAAAAGTCAAACATACTTTTATTTTTGAATGCATGTATACACACATACATACATACATTGTTGACACTCCGTCGGTTATGATGACAAGGGTTCTAGTTAATCCATTAAATTAACATGCAAGAGGCTGAGCACTCCACAGACACATGTACCCTTAACGGAGTTCTTGTGGAGATTCAGCGTGACACAGAGTGTGACAAAGCTGGCCCTTTAAAATACAGGTACAACAGAAACAGGAAGAAAGAATGAGAGGAAGTTGTGGTGAAAGAGTACAGCAGGGTTTGCCACCACCCCCTGCCAGAGCCTCGTGGAAGATTTATAATTAAAAAATAGAAGAGACATACATACATGCATACATGCACACATACATACATACATATACATATGCATGCATACATACATACAAATACACATACATGAATACATACATACATACTTACATCCTTAATTCATATGCTATAAATGATCACAATATCATCATCATCATCATCGTTTAACGTCCGCTTTCCATGCTAGCATGGATTGGATGATTTGACAGAGGGCTGGCGAACCAGATGGCTGCACCAGGCTTCAATCTTGATCTGGCAGAGTTTCCACAGCTGGATACCCTTCCTGACACCAACCACTCCGAGCGTGTAGTGGGTGCTTTTACGTGCCTCTGGCACTGGGGCCAGTCAGGCGGTACTGGCAACGACCTCACTCGAATCATTTTACACATGCCACCGGCACAGGTGCCAGTAAGGCGATGCTGGTAATGATCACGCTCGAATGGTGCCTTTTACGTGCAACCGGCACAGAGGCCAGTTAGCTGCTCTGGCAACAATCACACTCAGATGGTGCTCTTAGCACCTTACTAGCATGGATGCCAGTCATCTGGGACTATAAAAATCTGCATGACCTTCTTAAGATTTAAAGGATGATGCTTAAAGCAAGATACTTTCCTTCGCGTCCTTACTACCAAGAAAGTGGCTGGTCAAAATTTATTCTAAATTGAAGAGAGAAAGAGAGCATATATTCACGTATCCATACACATGCACATGCTCAAATAGAGTTTATTGTTTTCCCAGAAAGGTAAGATTACATATCTCTTCACAATGCCAATGTCAAATTTCTTTTTTGCAACACATATATCATCCATTCTCATGAAGTTTTTATTACAGAATTTAAAATGATATATGTACATACTAACTGATAAGATAACTGGACAGATCTAATTCAGTGTTCAGGAATGTAGGTGCTGGAAAAAAACAATGGTTTGGCTGATCTCTACAAGAAAGCATGTTTACAAACACACACACACACACACACACACAGTCACACACACACGCAGTCACACACACACACAGAGTCATACTCACACTTACACACACACACACACACACACAGTCATACTCACACTTACACACACATTTTTTACTTGTTTCGTTCATTAGGCTGCGGCCAGGCTGGGGCAATGCCTTGAAGAACTTTTAGTTTAATGGATTGACCCCAGTACTAATTTTTATTTTAATCCTGGTACTTATTGTACTGGTCTCTTTTGCCAAACCGCTAAGTTACAGGGGTGTAAACACACCAACATCAGTTGCTAAGCATTGGCTGGGGGCAAACACAGACACAAAGACACACACACATAGATATTTACACACACACATGTGTTTGTGTGATTGTGTGTGTGTTTACATATGTATATATACAACAGGCTTCTTTCAGTTTCCAACCACCAAATCCACTCACAAGGCTTTGGTCAGCCTGAGGCTATAGTGGAAGATCCTTACACAAGGTTCCATGCAGTCGGACTGATTCTGGAACCATGTGGTTGGGAAGCAAGCTCCTTAGTTCTTTACTGCCCACAAGGGGCTATACACAGAGGGGATAAACAAGGACAGACAAACGGATTAAGTCGATTATATCAACCCCAGTGCGTAACTGGTACTTATTTAATTGACCTCAAGAGGATGAAAGGCAAAGTTGACCTCAGTCGAATTTGAACTCATAACGTAGCAGCAGATGAAATACCTATTTCTTTACTACCCACAAGGAGCTAAACACAGAAGGGATAAACAAGGACAAACGGATTAAGTCAATTATATCGACCCCAGTGCATAACTGGTACTTATTTAATCGACCCCCGAAAGGATGAAAGGCAAAGTTGACCTTGGCGGAATTTGAACTCAGAACGTAGCAGCAGATGAAATACCGCTAAGCATTTTGACCGGCATGCTAACGTTTCTGCCAGCTCGCCGCCTTTCTTTCTAAGCAAGCTTCTTACCACACAGCCACACCTGCACCAATGCCATGTTTGCACCTATAGTATAGATTTAAAATAAACAAAGGAGTCTTTATGGGATCACTCAGAGCCATGCCAGTCACTAAGGAAGTGGGGGTGCACTGAATGGCACAACCTCCTCATTATTCAATGGTGCACCCTCAGATTTAGAAAATGCAGTTTACAAAAATCTTCGTGCAATACATTTCTTAAGTGTGACTAACACGCCAGTTGCTAAGGGGGTGCACTGGACAGCACTGCCCTTTCTACTATTCAATGGTGCACCCTCAGATTTAGAAAATGCAGTTTACAAAAATCTTCGTGCAATACATTTCTTAAGTGTGACTAACACGCCAGTTACTAAGGGGGTGCACTGGACAGCACTGCCCTTTCTACTATTCAATGGTGCACCCTCAGATTTAGAAAATGCAGTTTACAAAAATCTTCGTGCAATACATTTTTTGAAGTCTGACTGGGCAGGGGGGGGGGATGGACAGCATTGCGTAGCAGTAGGCCTGCTCAAGGTTAACAAAAATACCTATTTCTTTACTACCCACAAGGAGCTAAACACAGAGAGGACAAACAAGGACAGACATACGGATTAGGTCAATTACATTGACCCCAGTGTCTGACTGGTACTTAATTTATCGACCCCGAAAGGATGAAAGGCAAAGTCGACCTCGGCGGAATTTGAACACAGAATGTAACAGCAGACGAAATACGACTACGCCAACATTTCGCCCGGCTTGCTAACGTTTCTCCCAGATCACATCATATTATCTTGAATTGAAAAGAAAGAACATCTGATGAAATATTTCCAGATACACAAGATTTAAATAGAATTTGGGAAGGTCATAGCTGGTTGTGAATACATTTACTTTCATCTAGGTCTGGTCTAACAGGAATTAAAGGTGGGGTGTACTAAACAACATCAACAAATTGCCACTTCTCTAAATTCACACCTTTATAATAACACCCACACTTTCTTTATATTACACCTTGTTTTATTACTACTGCTTCTTCCCCACCACCACTTCCCCCCACAACCACCGCCCATTGTGCTTCAATCCTCTATCTGTGCTTAGAAGGGGAGGGGTAGAGGGGTGAATGGAATGGGTGGAGCTTGAGAAGGAAGAAAAAAAAGAAGGAGAAAAGATAATTATAAATGAAAATAAAAAGATATAAGTTTCCATCTTGTCATTGTTTTGTTTCTTAAGAAAATATTTTGAGAATGTCTACTTAGTTGACAGGTAAGGTACAGCTTTTTTGTCTTATATAGTGGTGTGTGTACGTGCACAAGCACGCATCTATATGTATGTGTGTGTGCGCGTGTGTATGTATGTTTGTGTGTGTGTGTAAATATATATATATACACACATATATACACTCACTCGCACATGTATGTATGTATGTGTGTGTATATGTATGCATGTGTGTATGCATGTATTATCAACATCCCTACCATAAGAGCACCTCAAGGTAGGGTGTTCACAACACACACATACATGTGTGTATATATATATATATATATATATATATGTATGTATGTATGTATGTATATATATATGAGTATACATGTATGTATACACACACACACACGCACACAAATACATATATATACACACACGTATGTATGTATATTTATATATCTATGTATATGTGTGTGTGTGTGTGTGTGTTTTCTTAGAGTTGATTTTGACCAGCCACCTGCTTGATAGCAAGGTTGTTATGAAAAGCATCTTGTGTTGTTCATCAGCCTTTAAATCTTAAGAAGGTCTCACATGTTTTTATTGTCTTAGATATGAAGATCATTTACATCATACGAATTAAAATGTTGCCTTCTCTCACCAAGAACCCAAGTTCGACCATACTAGGCTCCAGGTTGGTTCATACCTGTCGCTCCAATAAATGATAGGCATAAAGCTGAAAAATGTACCTTGAGTACTGGATTTTCAAACTCCTTATCAATCGTTCATAAACCCTTTCTTTCTCACTTCCAACCACACTGGTGTTCAGAAAGCATCTGATTTCCAAAACAGAGCAAATTTTTTTTTTATATTTGCGTCCACACTACAATATCAGGCCAGCTGTGTTTTAACTTGATGACCGTTTTAATTTTTAATTTCCACCGATATTCTTTTGACCTACTAATCTCAATATAGTCAACTTTGCTGATGAATGTATATATATGTATATAAGTGTGTATCGGTGTGCTCATATGTCTGGTTGTATACAGAGCTATATGTACTTATGTGTTATGCTTATGTGTTATACATATATGTCTTTATGTATACCTGCTTATGTATGTGTGTTTTGCATACACATCCATATATATATATATATATATATACATATACATATATTTTTTTCTCTCCTTGTTTCTCTCATTGTTTTTTCTGTGTCCCTTTCTGTAGAAGAGCGTAGGCTCGAAAAGTAAAAGACTTTTTCTATTCCTGTGCATTATACTAATACATCTATTTGTTTTGTACATCACCTGTCTTCGTCTTTTGTTTTTTTCGTAAACTATCCCCATATATATATGTATATGTATGTGTGTGTGTGCATATATTTATGTATATATATATATATATGCATACACACACACACATATGTATATATGTATGTATATATATATAATATATATATATATATATATATAATATATATATATGTACATATATATCATCATCAGCAGTAGCAGCATTTAACATTCATTTTCCATGCTGGCATGGGTTGGATAGTTTGACAGCATCCAGTGACCTGCTTGGATCCAGTAGCTCTGCATGGGACTCCAATATTAGCTTGGGTATGATTTCTCTTGTATGTAGTTATATATACACATAATATATATATAAGTATGCTTATACACACACACACACACAGAAAGAGATAGGGGGGAAGAGAGAGAGAGATTACGATGAGTTTCTTTCAGTGTCCATCTCGCAAATCCACCCACAAGGCTTTAGTCAACCCAATATTATAGTGGAAGACACTTGCCCAAGGTGCTACACAGTGGGACTGAACCTGAAACCATGCGGTTGGGAAGCAAGCTTCTTATTTCTTTATTGCCCACAAGGGGGACACACAAGGACAGACAAACCTGAGACCATGTGGTTGGGAAGCAAGCTTCTTATTTCTTTATTGCCCACAAGAGGGGACACACAAGGACAGACAAAAGGATTAAGTCGATTACATCAACCCCAGTGTGTAACTGGTACTTAATTTATCGACCCCGAAAGGATGAAAGGCAAAGTCGACCTCGGCGGAATTTGAACTCAGAACATAACAGCAGACGAAATACGGCTAAGCATGTCACCCAGTGTGCTAATGTTTCTGCCAGCTCGCTGTAAGAAGCAAGCTTCTTACCACACAGTCATGCCTGGGCCTATTTATGGAATTAACCTTTTAGCATTCAGATTGTTCTGTCAAGCATAGTGCTTATTTATTCAAAATGGTTTGAATTAATCATGCATTATCTCGCTGCTTCTAGCTTTCAATGATGTGATTGTTTAGTTTTAAGAATGACATAGTATATGATTGGAGTGAGGGACTGAATTTAGTCTATTTGAACATGAAACATGTAAACTATTTGGGCCACATATGGCTGGTTTAAATACTAAAGAGTTAAATTTCAAAGTGAATATTATCTGATCTCTTTCATTAATTGATTGTTCCTCATATGTATGCATACACGTACGCATTTCTCTCTCTCTCTCTCTCTCTCTCTCTCCCTCTCTCTCTCTCTCTATATATATATAAATGTAATGTCCTGTTATTGTTATTATTATTATTATTATTGTTTTTATGTATTATTTTTGTATTCATATTCGTGTAACATCGTCCGTTTTTCTGTCCTTGTTTTGTATACATTCAAAGCTTTCTTCCAAGGAATCTAATGCGCTTAGCTTAGTTTTTCCTTGGGGCTGGCCAGATTGGAGCAATCTCAAGATTAATCAGCCGAAATTGCGTGGATGATCCGGTTCTTGACTGAAGATTGAAGGCTCCGAATGTCCCGTCCGTGTTTTTTGTATCGTCTTCTAAATGTTTTGCGTTCTTGTCCCAGTTTGTATTTTTATACATATATATATATATATATATATATATATATAATATATATATATATATATATGGTAACTATTGAAAATGTTTATATTTTTCATCCCTTTCGAAATTGCTCTTAACCGTAGTTTGGGTTTTGACAATTCGTTCTAGCATATATGGTGTCCTGTTAGGGGTCATCTCTTTTGTGTAGAAATGTACACTAATTTTATTTGAAAAAAAAAATATTTATATGTGTGAGTGTGTGTGTGTCAATGTAAGTATGTATCAATAGATGTATGTATGAGTACTGACATATGTGTATTTCTTGTGAGTGAACTTGATAGATGAAAACTATGATTATGCTATTATGTATATATTTGTGTGTGTGTGCATATATGTGCAAATGTGTTTGGTTGCATGTGCATTTTTGCATATACATTCATATGTATACACACACACACATATATACATGTGTATCTAAGTATCTATTTATCTGTCTATTGATACATAAAAAATAATATATATATATATATATATATATATATATATAATATATATATATATATATATATATTATATAATATATATAATAATAATAATAAAAAAATACATAAATATATGCATATACACATACATATATGTACATACCTACATATATATGTATATATACATGCATATATGGTTACGGGACATCAAAAAAAGTGTTGAACACAATGAGAAATGAAAACATAAAAACAAAAACATAGAAACGTACTTTTTTTGCAAACAACGAGAAAAAACAGAGTACAAGACATACAACACAAGGAATATTCCCCTTCTTCAGTTGTCCTTGTTTCATCTATTCCGCATTTCGAAGGTAAGGACAAGACGCGACTCCATTGAAACAGTCCTTCCTGCAAAGCAAATTAAATAAAATTTGGGATTTTTTGCGGAGGGTGAAAGTGGTAACAAGAACAAGACAGTGAGAACAAGACAGTAAAAACAATATAAAAGTAAAAACAGTAAAAGACAGAACAATGAGAAGAAAACAGTAAAAACAAAGGATGAGGGCTGTTAAGCCAAGACGATGGAAAAATTATTGTGAATGCTTAAGGAAGCAACTTATGAAAGACAGGATAAGCTGGTCTGGTATACTTTTATATACTTATATATAACCGACTTCACAGCAGGAGGTGCAGATGAGGGCAGCTGCATTGAACTATCTCATGCACCAAATGGTAATTGCTAAAAAGCATACGTGAAGTAAAATCATCTAGCAACACCAAATGGCGGTGCCCCAGCATGGCCACAACTCGTGAGCTGAAACTTGATAAAATTTAAAAAATAGGAGTGGCTGTGTAGTAAGTAGCTTGTTTACCAACCACATGGTTCCGGGTTCAGTCCCACTGCATGGCACCTTGCGCAAGTGTCATCTACTATAGCCTCGGGCCGACCAAAGCCTTGTGAGTGGATTTGGTAGACGGAAACATATATATATGTATTTGCATATGTGTGTGTTTGTGTGTCTGTGTTTGTCCCCCTAGTATTGCTTGACAACCGATGCTGGTGTCTTTATGTCCCGTCACTTAGCGATTTGGCAAAAGAGACCGATAGAATAAGTACTGGGCTTACAAAGAATAAGTCCTGGGGTTGAGTTGCTCGATTAAAGGCGGTGCTCCAGCATGGCCACAGTCAAATGACTGAAACAAGTAAAAGAGAGAGTAAAGAGAGTATATATATACACTTTTCCTTGTTTCAGTCATTTGACTCTCACCATACAGGAGCATTGCTTTAGTTGAACAAATCAACCTAAAGACTTATTCCTTGTAAGACTAGTACTTAATTATATCAGATCCTTTTGCTGAAGCGCTAAGTTATGGAAATGTAAACACACGAACATCGGTTGTCAAGCAATGGTGAGGGAACAAACACAGACGCTCAGACACACACACACAAACAGATATACATACACAACAGGCTTCTTTCAGTTTCCATCTACCATTATACACTCACAAGTCTTTGGTCAGCCTGTCGCTATAGTAGAAGACACTTGCCAAAGGTGCCATGCAGAGGGACTGAACCCAGAACCATGAGGTTGGGAAGCAAGCTTCTTACCACACACCCACTGCATATTATACTGCCAATGAATCTTTACATACAGATTCACACAAAGATGGTGATGTTGCCTTCTCTATTCACCCCCCCCCCCACAAACACATGCTCACATACACACTCACACACACACACACACACACACACACATACAAACACACACATACACAAACACACTTAAAGACAAGTAGATTTGTTGCCTTCTGATTAATACAGGAATATGCAGTCACACATTCCCAACCCTCTAGCACTTAAACTAGCTGTATCAAGCCAAAATATTCTGCCTGTTTCATATTAAAATTGGCCTGATCCAACATCTCACACCTATCCTACAAAGTCATTCTAAAAATAAATTATTGAACTCTCAAAGCAGTGAACTAATGCATGATTAATTAAAAACAACATCATCATCATCATCGTTTAATGTCCGCTTTCCATGCTAGCATGGGTTGGATGATTTGACTGAGGACTGGCGAACCAGTTGGCTGCACCAGGCTCCAATCTGATCTGGCAGAGTTTCTACTGCTGGATGCCCTTCCTAACGCCAACCACTCTGAGATTGTAGTGGGTGCTTTTATGTGCCACCGGCACGAGGGCCAGTCAGGTGGTACTGGCAACGACCACGCTCAAATGGTGTTTTTTACATGCCACCTGCACAGGAGCCAGTTTAGCAGCACTGGCAATGACCTCACTCGAATGTTTTTTCACGTACCACTGGTACAAGTGCCAGTAAAGCAACACTGGTAACGATCACGCTCAAATGGTGCTTTTTACGTAGGGTATGTGTGAGGGGCCAGATCTGGTTGGCTTGAACATAAAACAGGCAGAATATTTTGGCTGGATATGGCTAAAGGGTTCATGCATTTCTCATGCTGAATCAGTGTGACAAGCTGGGTCAGTACCATCCACCCAATACATTTTCATTCAGTTTTCCTCAACCCAATTTCTCTCACAAACCTTGGATTATCTTGTGGGTGTTCCTTTAGCATGTGGTCTACCTAACCATTTACACTTTAGTGTGAAATCTAACTCTAACCCTAGACCCTGACCCTGATGCTGAATCAAAATGACATGATATGTAAGAAGACGAGGTGAATACCATCCATCCAGTGCACTTCCACACAGTTACCCTCAACCCAATTTCACTTAAACTTGAACATGCAGTCTACCTTTAACCCTAAATACTAGACCTTAACCCCGCTAAACCCTAACCTTAAGCACTTCCATCCAGTGCACTTCCACACAGTTACCCTCAACCCAATTTCACTTAAACTTGAACATGCAGTCTACCTTTAACCCTAAATACTAGACCCTAACCCCCTAATCCCCTAACCTTAACTCTATCCCAAACCTTGACCACAAACCTTAACCTCAAACCCTAATCCTAAATCTAAACCCGAATCCCAAACCTAAACACTAATCCTAAACCTAATCTAGATCAGGTCATTTCTCAGCATAGACTATGGAGACTGCAAGCTAGAGTAGCACTGATCTGAGTTTGTGGTAAAAAGTATATCCTTCACCGACACACGAATCTATGTGGTAGGATCAAACCCATGTCCTTGGGATTGCAAAATAAACTTCTTAAACACTAAGCCATACCAGCATACATCAATAATAAACATATAAACACACATGTAAACACATGTGCACACATACACACCTACATATGTCAGACAAATAGAAGCAAACAAATAAATACAAGCACACAGTTACATATAAACACACATAAATAGATCGTTATTTTCACACCTTGTTTGACAGCATTCCAAAGCCAAGCAGTAGGCTACCTTGATGACTCATAATCACCACAACCACCACTGCCACTAACCTTACCATGAACAATCATCTCAATAGTTACCAATACCATCAAGTGTTTATATATAAATATATATTATCCTTTGGATAACATCAGTGGTGTGGAGAGGGGAGGCTAGTATGCATAGGCAACTGCTGGCCTTCCATAAACAACCTTGCCCAGACTTGTGCCTCGGAAGGTAACTTTCTAGGTGCAATCCCATGGTCATTCGTGACTGAAGGGGTTCTATATGTGAAGGCGCATGGCTCAGTGGTGAGAGTGTCGTGCTTACAACCATAAGGTAGTGAGTTCAATTTCCAAATCGGGTTGTGTGTTGTGTTCTTGTGCAAGACACTTTATTTCACGTTATTCCAGTTCATTCAGCTGTAGAAACGAGCTGCGACATCACTTGTGCCAAGCTGTAGCGGCCTTTGCCTGTCCCTTGGATAACATCGGTGGCATGGAGAGGGGAGGCCGGTATGCATGAGTGACTGCTGGTCTTCCATAAACAACCTTGCCCAGACTTGTGCCTCGGCGAGCTGGCAGAAACGTTAGCACGCCGGGCGAAACGCGTAGCCGTATTTCATCTGCCGCTACGTTCTGAGTTCAAATTCCTCCGAGGTCAACTTTGCCTTTCATCCTTTTGGGGTCGATTAAATAAGTACCAGTTACACACTGGGGTCGATATAATTGACTTAATCCATTTGTCTGTCCTTGTTTGTCCTCTCTGTGTTTAACCCCTTGTGGGTAGTAAAGAAATCGGTATTTTGTCTGCCGCTACGTTCTGAGTTCAAATTCCGCCGAGGTCGACTTTGCCTTTTGTCCTTTTGGGGTCGATATAATTAACTTAATCCGTTTGTCTGTCCTTGTTTGTCCTCTCTGTGTTTAACCTCTTGTGGGTAGTAAAGAAATAGGAAGGTAACTTTCTAGGTGCAATACCATGGTCATTCATGACCGAAGGTGGGGGGCCTCCTCCTCATATATATAGATTTCAAATTTTGGCACAAGGCCAACAATTTGAAGGCAAGGGGTAAGTTGATTAGAATGACCCCTGTGCTCGACTAGTACTCATTTTATCAACCTTGAAAGGATGAAGGGCAAGGCTGAGCCCTGTAGCATTTGAACTCAAGACATTAAGACTGACAAAATATTGCTAAGCATTTTACCTGGCATGCTAACAATTCTGCCAGCTTATGGCTTAATATATATTATATTAAAAAGAAGACACCAAGGCTATATTGAAATGTGTGTGTGTGTGTGTGTGTGTGTGTGTGTGTGTGTGTGTGTGTGTGTGTGTGTGTGTGTGTGTCTGTGTGTGTGTGTGTGTGTGTGTGTGTGTGTGTGTGTGTGTGTGTGTGCACCTTGAAGAATTTTAGTCAAACAAATCAGCTCCAGTACTTTTTTTTAATTTTAAACCTTGTACTTATTCTATCAGTCTCTTTTTGTCAAACCACTAAGTCATGGGGCCATAAACACACCAACACCAGGTGTCAAGCAATGCTGGAGGACAAACACAGGCACAAAGACACACACATATACACACATACATACGTACACATACATACATTTATACACACACACACACACACAACAGTTTTATACACCTTAATTTTGAAATACTTGAAATCTGCGAGGTTGTAGAAAAATGCTTTCTATTTCACATGCTTGATCTGGTTGATCATATTCTCCAGTAAAGGGATGGATGGGATATAAAAGATGGTTAGGTAGAAGATGAATATCCATCCATCCATCCATCTATCCATGCATGCATACACACATACATACATACATACATACCCTTTTACTTGTTTCAGTCATTTGACTGTGGCCATGCTGGAGCACCGCCTTTAGTCGATCGAGCAACTCAACACCGGGATTTATTCTTTGTAACCCTAGTGCTTATTCTATCAGTCTCTTTGGCCGAACCACTAAGTTACGGGGACGTAAACACACCAGCATCGGTTGTCAAGCGATGTTGAGGGGGTGGGGGGACAAACAGACACACAAACATATACACACACACACATATATATATACATATATACGACGGGCTTCTTTCAGTTTCTGCCTACCAAATCCACTCACAACGCTTTGGTCGGCCTGAGGATATAGTAGAAGACACTTGCCCAATGTGTCACGCAGTGGGACTGAACCCGGAACCATGTGGTTGGTAAGCAAGCTACTTACCACACAGCTACTCCTGCACCTACATACATACATACAAGTATGCATGTATAAGCACACAGGTAAGTACACAGACAGACAGACAGGCAGGCAGACAGACAGACAGACAGATAGATAGATAGATAAACACAAATAATATACATAAATGTACTACAGAACATATCTTTTGTCATGGTACAAATTTTAACAAAGGTGTATAACTGAACACACTGGGCAAATGAAAGCAAATAAATGTAAAATGTGTATGGTGAGTGAACGTGTGTGTGTGTGTGTGTGTGTGTGTGTGTGTGCGAGAGAGAGAGAGAGTGAGTGACTAAGTATGTAAGTGTATCTATTTGTATGTACTTTCGGTTATATTCAATAACCTGAAGAAAAGTGTTATTAACACAACTACAAAAGTATTTATATACATTACACATAAATGAATAATAACAAGGAAAAAAATGAAAGCGGAATAAATATGGCTCCCCCCTCCACAACTGCCAAGAGGCCTATCAAAATGACTGACTCGATTGTTTTGCAAATGTCAATGGATTTCATGCAGCTATTTCTTTGACTTATGTTTGAAGTCATTAAAAGCCTAAAGGGCAGCCTTCCTCTTTGTTTCTCTGCTATTGTTGGTTAGTAGCTGTGCATATGTATGAGAATACATATACAGTTATACTTCACTTTACAAGGACCTGATTTACAAGATCCCAGGTTTTTGAGTTTTATTTTATAACTAGCAGTATCGCCTGGCGTTGCTTGGGTTTGTTTCAACCTTTTAGAATTGGAATTTTTGAAAAGTAAAAATTTTGTATTATGTAGCTTGTTATTCTCTTTAAGCAAACATTTTTCTGGTTGAAATACACCGAAAATTGGCGACACAGCTGTAAAAAAATCGTAAAAGATAGGGATTTTCATAGAAAAAAAGCACCTTTTTGATGTAAATAATTTTTGGGATTAACGTGGTTCAATTTGAATTTTTCCTTCTATGGAAGGAAGAGCAAGCCTTCTTCTATCATACTCTCAATTTTGGTCAACTTGCGCCGTAGGGTCTCAGAGGAGAGTGTTAGTTGAAGGCTACCAAACCTGCCATACACAGGCAACTTCAGCTTTATATATAGAGAGATAAATATAAAAAGCCATTTTGTGTGTGCAAAAGTTTCTACTACCATAACAAAAGCTTCTGCATGTTACTGAGAAATTCGTAGAGAGTGAAAAAAGCTTCCTCTAAGTGAACAACTATTGGCTTTTTTTTTTGTAAAGAAGAAGCCTACAAGTCCGTCTACAAGTCCTTGTGAATCGACGATTGCATCTGCGAGTGATGTTGTTTATGAGTCGAGTGCGAGTGAATGTGATTCAGAAAACAATTATAATTACTCTGTTTTTACTCTTTTACTTGTTTCAGTCATTTGACTGCGGCCATGCTGGAGCAACGCCTTTAGTTGAGCAAATCGACCCCAGGACGTATTCTTTGTAAGCCTAGTACTTATTCTATCGGTCTTTTTTGCCGAACTGCCAAGTTACGGGGACATAAACACACCAGCATCGGTTGTCAAGCGATGTTGGGGGGACAAACACATATACATATATAGGATGGGCTTTTTTCAGTTTCCGTCTCACAAGGCTTTGGTCGGCCCGAGGCTATAGAAGAAGACATTTGCCTAACGTGTCATGCAGTGGGACTGAACCTGGAACCATGTGGTTGGTAAGCAAGCTACTTACCACACAGCCACTCCTGCACCTAAATTATATTTTATTTATTATAAATGATCTTTGACATTCTTTTTACTTTACATAAAATATTCTTTACATTCTACTGTTGTTTTAGTGCCATTTATTAACAAGTAGGAGTGGCTGTGTGGTCAGCAGCTTGCTTATGAACCACATGGTTCCGGGTTCAGTTCCACTGCATGGCACCTTGGGCAAGTGTCTTCTACTATAGCCAACCAAAGCCTTGTGAGTGGATTTAGTAGACGGAAACTGAAAGAAGCCTGCCGTATATATGTATATATATATATATGTATGTGTGTATATGTGTCCCCCCCCCCCAACATCACTTCACAACCGATGGTTGTGTGTTTACGACCCATAACTTAGCGGTTCAGCAAAAGAAACTGACAGAATAAGTACTAGGCTTACAAAGAATAAGTCTTGGGGTCGATTTGCTCGACTAAAGGCGGTGCTCCAGCATGGCCACAGTCAAATGACTGAAACAAGTAAAAGAGTAAGTATTTCAAATTTTGTAGGTAAAATATTTTTCTGGGAATTACAATATATAACATTTTTACTATGGGAAATTATTGCTCTACTTTCACTTTACCAATAGTCTCCAGGAACAAATTAACACACATATCAAGGCATTACTGTACACAGGATGACAGGGCCTGGCCATTAGGCTGGCTGGCTTAGCTTGGCACCTTTGTGGCTGGGTGACTGACATTTCCTTAGAATGTTCACAATGCTTTTGTTCTTTCCTAGATTGTAATTGTCACTCAAAGGTGACACTAGTTGTTGGTAAGAAGCCTGTTGATATCTACTCACTGCTGGTTATAGATAGGAACCTCAGTGGATTAATTTCTGTCTTCTGTTACAACAAAGAAACATTTATACATTATACAAGCAGTCATTCTTGCAAAATACAACAAAAAAAAAAAGCAAACTTTATCCTCTATTTTAACCTAAGAAATTTGTCTCAATCACACAATTTCTTTTTTCTTACTGTATCTCTTTCTTTCATTCATTATCCCCCTTCTCTCTCGTTCTCTCTCTCTCTCTCTCTCACTCACTCTTTCTCTCTCTCTCACTCATTCTTTCTTTCTCTCACTCACTCTTTCGTTCTCTCTCTCACTCACTCACTCTTTTTCTCTCTCTCACTCACTCTCTCACTCACTCTTTCTCTCTCCCTCTCTCTAATACTCTTTTGTTTGACCTCATTATTAGCCAATTTGTCCCTATTGGCATGCGCAACATGTTGGCCTACATTTTGTGAGATATGTCTGTCGGTCTGTGTTGTCTGTAAAGGCACATGGCTTAGCAATTAGGTGTATTGCGATCAAAATCATGAGATTGTGGTTTTGAATTCCATACTGGCTGTGTCTTCTTCTTCTTTTTAAAGCATTCACCCGGGGTGGGTTGAGCTGGCTTCATTTATCCTTAATGCTGCATCTCTCACAAACGCCAACCAGGCCTGGCGATTTAAGGCCGTAGATATGGGGGCCTACTGGCTGTGTGCTGTGTTCTTGAGCAAAACACTTCATTTCATGTTGCTACAGTCCACCCATCTGTAAATGGGTAACCTTGTGGTGGACTAGCCTTAACGATCAAGAGCAATGTTAGCCTACTCACCTAGCCAGCTGGGTGGCATAATTTAAGAGCTAAAACAATGCAAAGCATATTGTGACAGGTGATGTATAACTACATCAGGTAGTCTGGTTGTTCATGTGATATCTATATACCTACACACACACACACACATTTGCTCTAGTAACAAAGAGCCCACATTGTTTGTTTGTTTGTTCCTTCTCAAGCCATGCCAGGCTCATAAGGGCCGGTTTCCCGGTTTCTTGGTGTATAGGTTCCCCACCTGGACGGGACGCTGGTCCGTCGCAGGTGAGCTGCAAGATGCAGGAGGAAAGAGTGAGAGAAAGTTGTGGCAAAAGAGTCAGCAGAAGTTTCGCCATTACCTTCTGCCGGAGCTACGTGGAGCTTAGGTATTTCACTCATAAACACACATATCGCCTGGTCTGAGATTCGAACCTGCGATCCCTCGACCGTGAGTCCGCTGCTCTAACCACTAGGCTATGTGTCTCCACAAAGCATATTGTGACCAGCGATGTATAACTACATCCGGTAGTCTGGTTGTTCATGTGATATCTATATACCTACACACATACACACACACACATTTGCTCTAGTAACAAAGAGCCCACATGCTAGTATTCCTTTCACCCATTTCTGATGATGGTGAAATTGGTTCTCAAATTATGATACAAAACCAACTGGTAATTTGTCTAATATGAGAGCTCAATATTGTATTGTTATATATAGTACTAGCACTATGACCCGGCAACGCCAGGTCATAGTGCTAGTGCATGCATATACAGCCGCATGTGTGCGCACATACACGTGAGTACTGTCCAAATCTCCGACCAATCACATACAGCTAGCTGGCGTTCAATTGGCGTATCAAGTTTCGGGCATTTTGATTGGGTTTTGGATAGAAAATTCACAAAAATGTCACTTCTATTGATTTTTTAATGGCTTTGCGGGGTGACTGGGGAAATGTAAAGATGTGCACGACCACCTTTGGACGGTTTTGAATGACCATAGAAAGTGCGTTTGTCTGTCCTTGTTTGTCCCCTCTGTGTGCAGCCCCTTGTGGTCGGTAAAGAAATAAGAAAATAGATTTCAAATTTCAGCACAAGGCAGCATGTTCAGGGAAAGGGGGCTAGTTGATTACATTGACCCCAGTACTCAACAGGTACTTATTTTACTGACCCTGGAATGATGAAAGGAAAGGTTGACCCCGGCAAAAATTGAACTCAGAATGTAAAGACAGATGAAATGCTGATAAGCATTTCACCCATCGGGCTAATGATTCTGCCAGCTCACTGCCTTATTAATAGTAGATACCAATAACAGTTATTAATATGAGGATTTTTAATAGTAGATATTAAATATGAGGAAAATATTCCCTTCTTCTCTTAACAAATACTTAGTTTAGGAGTAGCTTGTTGAATAACACTTAGGTATTATTAGTCTGCTGAGCTGGGGCTACATAATATCAACATGAACAACAGCAACAATAACAATAACAGCTGCAATAATTATCAAGTTGGCAAAATATCCACTCCACATGCACACACAAGACATGCACATACATAAAACATGCATCACGTATAAAAGTGTGACATTTGTACTTTAAAAATTATCAAACTGAGTACCCCAACGCCATTATCGTCACCCTCGTAGTTGTTGTCATCATTATCATCGATACCATCATCATGGTCACTATCATCGTCATCATCCTCATAATAATGCCATCACCATTGTAATCATCTTCAGTGCCTGTGTTGTTGATGATGGTTTATTTTTTTTTCTTCGTTATATTCAGAAATGGATGTCACTAATTCAGTTTTATTTTTATTTTCCAGAGCACAATGTCGGATCTAACCTACACGCTACATTACCTGGGCTGCTCTACTTTGTCGAAAGGAACCACCGGATTGGGATCAATACAGAAACCTTTGAAAGAGCATTACTTCAACTTCCACAAGAAAGTCACCAAATCACCAGCCGAAGTCTACATGCAAATCACCTACAAAGGATTAGACATAT
The DNA here is from genome assembly GCF_006345805.1 of Octopus sinensis. Lineage (NCBI taxonomy): Eukaryota > Metazoa > Mollusca > Cephalopoda > Octopoda > Octopodidae > Octopus > Octopus sinensis. The sequence continues at coordinate 23,356,729 of NC_043022.1, forward strand.
TAACTTCAAATGGATCTGGTAGTGGAAGCTTCTTAAAAAATACTCATTATGATTTTAATATGATCAATTACATGGAAGCAGTTCAGTTTACGATAAACAAGAACAATACACGGAAGACCCAGTTTGCTTTTATGCCTCTTGATGAGAAACGTATTGTTAGGTCTCCAGACAAACTCTTTTCTACTCTGGAAAAGAAAAACAATTATCTACTGAAAATCTCTCATCAGCCTATTGTTGTCTGTTTATTAAGGCGTCAGGCAGGTTTAAAAGCTTTGGACTGCCATGTTTTTCTTTCTTTGTCAACGACAGATGCTACTAAAATTGTGGAGAGTTTTAATTTCATGCAACAAAAATCCATGCAAAAAGAATACATTGGTGACTTTGGTGCTGCTTCACAAAATGCCTACCCCAAAGACCCCAGAACAAATGAA
>NC_043022.1:23362159-23410568 GCF_006345805.1 Octopus sinensis
CAAGTGAGAAGATAATGCTTTTGAGTCCAGAGACTTTCTTTAAAATCTTTCCACTAATATTCGCAAATGTGTCTTGGTTCTGAATCTGTTATTCCATTGTGGTTTCTGTGCATGTTTGGGTGTCTCTTTAGGCCTCCAGAAGATTTACACACCTTTTGACAAAAATAACACACTGAAGAGTATTTTCTTGCATAAAATTATGGTATCAGGGTTTAATATTGTTCTTGTGGGATCATAGATGTCATTTTAGACCAGATATGTACACAGAACCTAGAAAAACTGAAGGACCGCTGCAACAGGTGTGTGAATCTGAGAAGGGGATATGTTGAATAAAATCATAATTAACTGATCCTCCTGTATTTTCTTTTACCCTTAGCCTGGGATATCTCGGCACCCCCTTGTACACACACACACAAACATGTATATATATATAAATCCTTAAAAATGTTTCAGCCAGAAGGAGGCAGCCATGCTGGGGCACCACTGTTGTATTTTTTTTTTTTTCAAAAATTTAATAAAAACACAACAAAGAGAACATTTTTCAAACACAAAATATCTAGCTAACTCTTCATCAGTCAATGTCCAAAAGACATTACAATTTCGCACCTTTAACTTGCTAATTATCTAATCAGTAAGCCTAACACTAGTATCACCTTAATATGACTACCCTTAGTATAAGATTACAACTCTGCTCCCGTCAGCTACATCACACATTTCATCTAAAACTGAATATTTTTTTATTATGCCTATTATGTCGACTACATGTGTGTGTGTGTATGTGTGTATTTGTTTGCAATATCATAAAATTACAGTTTACTCTCTGAGTTTCCCCCGTTGCTGATCACAAATATGTGTGTGTGTGTGTGTGTGTGTGTGTTTATATATTGTGTATATATATATATATGTGTGTGTATATATATATATGTGTATATATATATATGTATATATGTACGTATATATATATATATATATATATATATATATATATATATTCGCAAATGTGTCTTGGTTCTGAATCTGTTATTCCATTGTGGTTTCTGTGCATGTTTGGGTGTCTCTTTAGGCCTCCAGAAGATTTACACACCTTTTGACAAAAATAACACACTGAAGAGTATTTTCTTGCATAAAATGATGATATCAGGGTTTAATATTGTTCTTGTGGGATCATAGATGTCATTTTAGACCAGATATGTACACAGAACCTAGAAAAACTGAAGGACCGCTGCAACAGGTGTGTGAATCTGAGAAGGGGATATGTTGAATAAAATCATAATTAACTGATCCTCCTGTATTTTCTTTTACCCTTAGCCGGGGATATCTCGGCACCCCCTTGTACACACACACACAAACATGTATATATATAAATCCTTAAAAATGTTTCAGCCAGAAGGAGGCAGCCATATATTATATATATATATATATATATAATATATATATATATATATATATATAATAATAATAATAAATATTAGGGAATAAATCCAAATTTACAGGGAAAAATCAGATTTAGGATTGAATCCAATTTTATAGTAAAATATATTATATTAAATTAGAGACAAAACCACTATTATGGAAATCAAACAAAGAAAGACTTAAGCCAATACATAAATTAATTTATATAAATTTAGAAATATTATTGTTAAATTTCTAAATTTATATAAATTAATTTATGTATTGGCTTAAGTCTTTCTTTGTTTGATTTGCATAATAGTGGTTTTGTCTCTAATTTAATATATATATATATATATATATATATATATTTATAGGCAAGGATCTTCTACTATAGCCACGGGCCGACCAAAGCCTTGAGTGGATTTGGTAGACGGAAACTGAAAGAAGCCCGTCGTATATATATATATATATATATATATATATATATATATATATATATATATGTGTGTGTGTGTGTGTGTGTGTATATATGTGTGTGTATATGTTTGTGTGCCTGTGTTTGTACCCCCAACATCGTTTGACAACTGATGTTGGTGTGTTTACATCCCTGTAACTTAGTGGTTCAGCAAAAGACTGATAGAATAAGTACCAGGCTTACAAAAAATAAGTTCTGGGGTCGATTTGCTTGACTAAAGGTGGTGCTCCAGCAATGGCCACAGTCAAATGACTGAAACAAGTAAAGGAGTAAAGAGTAAAAGAATGTATGTATGTATGTATGTATGCATATTTATATAGTTATGTATATGTATATATATATAGTTATGTATATGTATATATTTGTATATATATATAAACACACATACACACATGCAAGTATGTATATAAATAACAAGTCATTATTATTAGGTTTGTGAAAAAAGAATTGTTATTCAACATGAATATTTAAATTTAAATTTTAATCTGATAATAAATAAATGATTTTATAAACTCTGTTATACACACAAAGTGGTTTTATTTATCATTGTCATCATCATTATTGTTGTTGTTGTTGATGCTGTTGTTATTGTTGTATGACCCAGCAGATTATTATGGCAGATAGGTAGTCAGCCACTCTATGGCAGGTTGATAACTACACCAGTCAAGTTGACATGCTGCGGTTTGCAACAAGATGAGAGTTTCAGGAACACTGGAGGGGTGTCTGGTCCTATCTTGTCACATACAAGTCGAAGAGAAGTAACCAAAAATCCAGCTGTCTTCAATAACAATAAATAGTACTTTATTCTTCGGGGTTCACAGGTAAAATATATACATATATATATTTCTTATGGGCGAACCAGCAGCCAAGTCCACAGGACTGTTTGCAAATGTTCACTCGGGTGAGCCAAGAAGATACGGTGTTCGTTCCCACTTCGAAGAGAGAACTTCTCTATGTGTAGGGTTTTCCCTGAGAGAAGTTTTAGCCATGTGCGCTTGTTAGGGCTGCTCTTCCAAAAAGGACCGATTTAGCAGGTACACTTTCAGGTTGCAGTTCCTGTGCATGCGCATGGGGGAACTTCCGGCGTCCTACCAGAAGTAATCCAATTCTGCGCATGCGTTCTGAAACTTCCACAGTAGCGTCACTACAGGTTTGTCTTGTTGGGTACAGTGTGAGTGCAGGAACATTCACTAGCTCAACTGTTCAGTATATTTCATTATATAACCTGTTGTTGTTTAACTCTTAACATTATAGACCACTCCAATCTGCAGTAGGCACTCATTCATGAACCGCTTGAAAACATGCTTCCTCACTAGGTACACAAACGGGTTGCACAGGATATGACCTGTAACACTGCAAGATCATCTATGCACACAGAAGGCTTCCTTAAAGTTATTACATTCTAAACATAGTTTTAAGTCTCTTTTGCCAATCCTTCTATGAACAAGGAGTTAAAACACAGAGAACTGTACATGAGAGTAAGAGCTAATCTAAGGTTTGATAGTCTTAAATCCATAAAATAGGATTTGACTACACCAATTTAGAGCACAGTTTAAGCTATCTTTTCGTGGAAGAAGATTTATGTTCCTGTGTTAATTCTGTAACCCTTTAAAATGGAAGATAAGAAAGTTCATTTTCAGCACTTGATGCTTTGGGAACCAGACAAAAATTGCTGCAGCTCGGCAGGGATGTGTTATCCCACCCTCCATATTCACCAGATATTGCTCCTTCGGATTTCCACTTATTCAGGTCCCAGCAGAATAGTCTTAATAGTAAAAATTTCAATTCCTTGGATGACATAAAAAGATACCTTGATGAATTCTTTGCCATGAAACCACCTCAATTATAATTTTAATAATAATTATTACCTTTGAAGGTTTTTATTCCCATGCTGGCCACTTGATAAGATCGATATTTAAATAACGATCTTATCCATATTTATATAAATTTATATATATATATATATATTCTCAAAACAACTTGTCAAACCATTCCATAAGCCTCCCCTTTGAGAAACACTGATTTAACCTAAATTTGAGACACCAGCAAAAGAAAAACGATTTCCCACGGCTTTATTGATCGCATTCTCACCTGGAATCGATTTTTGTAATTTTTTCAAGACTTATACACGCCCTGATACCGTCGGTATCTACATATCAAATTTGAGCGCAATCAGATGGAGGATGCCTGAGATCCTAGAAGCAACACACACAGACAGGCAGACAGAACGGATTTTATATAAGAGATACAGCATATACAAACTAACCACATTCAAAAACAGGGTCTGTTACTCAATACAGGATATTCTTTTCACACGGCCCAAAATTTTGGGGGAGGGGGCCAGTCGATTAGATCGACTCCAGCACGCAACTGGTACTTAATTTATCGACCCTGAAAGGATGAAAAGGAAAGTCGACCTCGGCAGACTCAGTACAGGATATTGAATGGTATATAGAATCATTATTGTACCGGGTAAAATGCTTAGCAGTTTTTTTGTCCATCTTCATGGTCTGAGCTCAAATTCCACTGCCATCGAATTTGCCTTTCATACTTTCAGGGTTCTTGTTTGGTAATATAATTTGCATGGTACTGCGATTAATCTAGACCAGTGGTTCTCAACCGTTTTTTACCTGTGGACCACTTTGATTCCTATTTTGCATGGGTGGACCTGTATAGCCATTCAACATTTAAAATATCCTACTAATATATTTTATAACTAATTATTATTAGGAATTGTAGGAAAAAATTTTAATATTTTGAGTATTGTAGAAATACTACCAGTGGATCTTTTTGGTTTGAACGGCAGTTTTTTCTAGCGGTGTCATATGAAATTGTCACCCATAATTATGACCCTAGTATCGATCTATTGCATTTCAATCTATTTTAGGGTTAGGGGTGGGGGGAAGGGTATCTTTTTTTCTTCACAAATGTAAATAAACCCAATCTGTTTCTTAAACGAGGGACATATTCATACGGCACCGAATGTTTTTTTTTACCTCAACAGACGTCAGTGATTGGTTGAAATTGCAGAAATTGAAGAAAAAAACCAACAAATATCTTACAAACTATAGAATTTTCTCAATAAAGCCAAGAGAAAAAGATGTTTTATAAATACATTCTACCAGTTTACGAAGTTTAAAAGTGTTTAGGTACGTGGAAATTATTAAAAATACTGCCGTTCAAACCGAAAAGACCCCAACCAGTTTCTTTGCACATAAACAACAAAATCATATATAGAGACCCAATAGTCATATCGTCCCCGGTTGAGAACCAATGATCTTAGCAATGGAATTTTTGCTTAGTATCAACTCTAAATTTACAAGCTGTGAGTAAATACGTGAATTATTAGTATAGAAGAATTCGTACCAATGCCAGTATGATGGCCTTACTCTTGCTTAATTTTCTTAGCAATTAATCTCGTAAGACGTCTATCTTTTGCTCTCTCGTCCTGAAGTTCGAGTTATTTCCCTTACAAATTCGCTCTCTCTCTCAAGAGTGACCTCCCTTATTTTACATATAGGGTAAAGACCCCCTTCGGTCATGAATGACCATGAGATTGCACCTAGAAAGTTACCCTCCTAGACACAAGTCCGGGCAAGGTTGTTTATGGAAGGCCAGCAGTCGCCCATGCATACCAGCCTCCCCTCTCCACGCCAACAGTGTTTATCCAAGGGAAAGACAAAGGTCGATACAGCTTGGCACCTGTGACGTCGCAACTCATTTCTACAGCTGAGTGAACTGGAGCAACGTGAAATAAAGTGCTTTGCTCAAGAACACAACACGCAGCCCGGACCGGGATTCGAGCTCACAACCTCACGATCGTAAGCTCGACGCTCTAACCATTGAGCCATGGAATATATTATATTATGCGGCGAGCTGACAGACATGTTAGCGCGCCGGGCGAAATGCTTAGCGGTATTTCGTCTGCCGTTACGTTCTGAGTTCAAATTCCGCCGAGGTCAACTTTGCCTTTCATCCTTTCGGGGTCGATAAATAAAGTACCAGTTTCGCACCGGGGGCGATATCATCGACTCAATCCCTTCGTCTGTCCTTGTTTGTCCCCTCTATGTTTAGCCTCTTCTGGGCAGTAAAGAAATATATTAATACAATATTTGTGACCAAAGTATGAAACTGGATCTTTTCGGTTTGAACGGCAGTTTTTTAATATAATTTCCACGTAACTAAACACTTTTAAACTTCGTATACTCGTAGAATGTGTTTATAAAACATCTTTTTCTCTTGGCTTTATTGAGAAAATTCTATAGTTTGTAAGATATTTATAGTTTTTTTCTTCAATCCACCCCCAACCCTAACCCTAAAACAGATTGAAATGCAATAGATCGATACTAGGGTTATAATTATGGGTGACAATTTCATACGACACCGCTACGGAAAATGGGATTTTTTTCTAGCGGTGTCAAATGAAAATGTCACCCATAATTATGGCCCTAGTATCGATCTATTGCATTTCAATCTATTTTAGATTTAGTGTTAGTTAGGGTTAGTGTTAGGGGTTGGGGAAGGGTATCTTTTTTCTTTCACAAATGTAAATAAACCCATTCTGTTTCTTAAAAGAGGGACATATTCATTATGCACAGAATGTTATTTTCCTAAATGGAGGTCAGCGATTGGTTAAAATTGCCGAAATGCTCGAAATTAAAGACGAAATATCTTACAACCTATAGAATTTTCTCAATAAAGCCAAGAGAAAATGATGTTTTATAAACACATTCTACCAGTATACGAAGTTTAAAACTTTTTAGTTACCTAGAAATTATGTTACAAAGTGCCGTTCAAAAGGAAAAGATCCCTGATTCCAGCTAACCAAAGTCTGAGGTGTGTGTGTGTGTGTGTCCAAGTGTGCATGCACGTGTGTGGGTGTGAGTGTGTGCATGCACGTGAGTCTTCAAGATTTTTAATTATGTTTATTTTTAGAATGATATTGGAGGGTGGGTACAAATAGCTAGATGTGGCTGATTTAAACATAAAACTGATAGGATATCTGGACCAGCTATGGCAGATTTAAATACTAAACTATTGACACTTTAACGTTCAGATTACTCTGTCAAATGTAATGCTTATTTAAAGATATATTACATGGTTTGTAAACCATTTATTATATTAAACTTAAATATATACATAAGAGTGAGAAGAAGAAAAACAACAACACAAAAAACAAAAACAATTCAACCCCTTAGGTTGAAAATTTTGGGTGCTGGGAAAATTTCTTTAATGGCTATTGAAACACATCAGCACACTTGCAGCATTGCCGCGGGTGATGGCAAGGCTGATGCGCTGGAACAACCAAGCAGCCTCAAGAGCTTCACCAGTTACCTCTGCTTGGAGATCTGCCAGTGAAGACAGGAATCTCGCAGTCAGTGGTCCGACCACACCAAAAGTCTCAAACGCCACACGATGGAAAATGTAGTTGGCTGACAGATCGTAGTACTTTGGGATTTTGTTCCACTCAGCCACAGAAGCTGTGGATCTTGCCCTGGCCACAGCATCTAGGATGTGAGAAGAAGCAAAGGTGTCACTAACTGTGATGTTACAAACAAAGCATCTGCCTCTCGATGAGGGGCAGAGGGTGAGGCTGTCAGGCCTTTTCCCATCACATGTGGACAACCCAGATGGAGGGGATGTTTTCCCAGGCCAAACTCCTCTTGAGTGTAAGGTTTAATTCTGTATGACGCTTGAAGTGACCAGCATTCAGGTGGTAAGAAAAACCATGGAGGCCTGTGGAGCTTGACACAGCAATAACTGAAACTCATGCAGACGTCAGCTCCCACTCTGAGGGCAATGGAAACACAAAGTTCATCCAAGCTGAGTAGGCCACCAATGTTAGTCCCTTGAGTATTTTGGTGCAAGCAGACAGTAAGCAGCACCTTGAAAACTGGTCCAACTGGATGGAGAATGAGTCGAAGGTGGCATTTGAAATTATATTGTCCCAAGCTCTCCAGACAAGCCCAATACATTCCTGTATTGGAGAGCTTCATCCAACTCCCTGTTGGAACTGGTCCATGTTGGAGAGGAGATGTTGCTCACCAGGATGGAACAGGCATAAGTGGAGGAAAGGAAGCAGGAGAGAGGGAAGGATGAACACTTACGAAGACCAAGACACCCAAATTACTTGGACAATGCAGCCTGATCATGGCATGTTGGAGAGAGCCTGACATTGACCAAGCATTCAAGTCTCTCAAAGATTAGGTTGTCGAAGCCATGAAGGCAAGATGAGATATTAGTGAGAAGAGCTTACTCTAAGCAAATACAGAAGCTTAGGAGTCAAAATGTAATTTCTAAGTATGAAGAAAACTTGATGGAGCTCAACTGCTTCAATATTCTTCACCAATTGCTCAAGGGCAGCCACCTTTGACTGGAAAATGGACTCAAAGACAAAGTTAGTAATTGGGGCTCCTAAGGAGCACCACACAGATGAGAGAGGAACTGCAATGGAAGGGAAGGACTCTACAAATAGGCCTATAGTTTGTTGATGTTGAGAAGCCAGGTGGTTGAGGATCCAGAGCTTGGGGACCCTGACAACCAAGCTCCTCAATCATCTTGTTTGCAATGGCAAGACCCTGTCAGGAGGTCCCCCCAAACAAGCATCATCGAGATACAAGATATTGAGGTCTAGCTTGACCCCATCTTAGTGATGTCATCAATGCCCAGTGGGAACAGAGCAGGCCTGAATGGGTCACCCTGTTGGACCCCTGAGGCAGAGATGATGATTTGGTTACCGAAAGAGAGGTAGGAGGGCTCCCAATAAGCTTGCCATGCCAAGCAGTAGAATTGTGTGACTTCCTCTCTTACTGAGCTGAGGACAGCATCGTGGCTGACGGAGTTGAATGCATTCCTGAGGTCAAGTTTGAGGGTGACCTTGGGTGATAAGGAGGGCAAGTTGGTGAAGGCTCAGGTAGCGTGGGCAGCAGCTTCACATCCCAATTTGGTGCCCAATCCTAGCTAGGTGGGGCAAAATTCCTCTACCAGTACATATTCACCTATAATGTTTTTACAAATTTTGATGTAAACTTTTTTCTACTGGACCAAATCTCAATTTTTTATGCCAAACTGTAGCTTGGGACCAGTTCTCTTCAAAAATCTTAATGGTTTTCCAGTTTGGATAAAAACTGAAAGATGCTGCATGTGAGTAAATTGCAGCCTTAAGAATATTATTCAACTGCTACCTTAGCTGGATGATTACCTATTCCATCATTCCATGCTTTTCGTATGCAAGCCGGCGGGGCTCACTCTGAGCACTCTAATTTTTTCACAGTGAACGTACCGGCTGCCTCGGACACTCGGCAATCAAATATACTTTGTTATTATCTTTTAATATCCAAATTAGTTTACTAAGGCAAGTAGTATTCATTTTGTTCCTATTTCTAAACGTAATTTAAATGATTGGCAATTCTTTGCTTAATATTACATGAGCTAGCTCCTCTTTAGAAGTACTTTCCATTCTGTGGGAACCTTACATTTGTGTATATTTTCCTACCTACAATTACAGTTAAGCAAAATTGCATTTGAGAGTTCTACTACTTCCATTAGTAGTACCCACATCAGTTTCACTAGAGGTGATTTCTAAATTTTCCTGTTTATCTTCTAAGCCATTACTCTTTCCCACATAGGCAACATTCTAAGTACTGCGCTGTTTAGGATGTACATCTCCAACTTCCAGGTCATTTCATTTTTTTAAACTTAGTAATTATTCTACCAGTCTGTTTTGGCAAACCACTAAGAAGTTATGGGGCATAAACACACCAACACCTGTTGCCAAGCAGTGGTGGTAGAACAAACATAGACACAAAGACACACACACACACACGGATATAGATATAGATATAGATACAACAGGCTTCTTTCAGTTTCTGTCAAACAAATCTACTCAGAAAGCTTTGGTCAGCCCGAGGCTATAGTAGAAGACACTTGCAGTGGGACTGAACACAGAATCATTTGGTTGGGAAGCAAGTTTCTTATTACACAGCCATATCTGATCCTATGTATATTGGCGATTTTTTTCCTGTCTTCCCTTCTCCTATGTTTCTGATGAAGAGCTCCGCTCGAAACGTTAAACTCTCCTTCTTTCCTGAGCGTCCAATAATACTATATTTGTTCCACGTCCTCGCGTTGTTGTGTTTTTTTTGTGCTTTCTTGTTTGGATTAACTATATATATATATATATATATATATATATATATTATATATATATAAGAGGAGTTACCCTAAAGTAACCAGAAATGTTCTCTGTGAGGAAAACCCGTTATAGTTCACGATTCTGCCACTAGAAGCCATTTGATGTAACCCACAGGCATCTGTCTGCCAACCAGTGGTATTGTGTGATGTTGTATTGTCACGTGATGTGTCTTTGTTTTGTAGTGCTTCTCCTCTATTTGCCAGTTTTTGCAATGGCTGAGACAAAGGAACAGAGTGCTTCCGTGAAATTCTGTTTTCTGATGAGGAAAACGGTGACCAAAACAGTTGTCATACTTCAAACACGTTACAAGGACACTGCTATGAGCAAAGCACAAGTTTATGGGAGGTTTTCATGCTTTAGGAACCGTCCTTTGTTGCTTGAAGACCAACCTCGTTCAGAGTAACTGTCGACCTCCTGAACGAATGAAAACATCATGAAAATTCATGAACTGACTTTGGAGGAACATTGCCAAACAATTGATGAACTTGTTGATATGACTGGTGTGTCCTGGAGCTCCTGTCAATGAATTTTGAGGGAGGCATTGCGAATGAAAAGAGTCGCAGCAAAATTTGTGCCTTGCAGTCACGACTGAATGCATGTCATGAAAGAACAGCTGGAAGTTGATCCAGACCTTACTTTTGAAGGTCATCACTGGTGAGGAAAGCTGCTGCTGTGGCTACGACCCAGAAACAGAGCAGCAATCAAGTCAATGGGAGCATTCAATGTCACCACAACCCCAAAAAGTGCGTCAAGTGAAGTCCAATGTCAAGACGATGCTCGTTTATTTCATCAATGCAAAAGGAATTGCCCACACAGAATTTATTCCTCCTGGCCAAACTGTTAACCAGACATTTTACTTGGCAGTTCTGAAGCATTTGCAAGACGTGGTGAGACGAAAATGCATGACCTGTGGCGAAGTGGAGAGTGGTGGTTTTATTACGACAATGCACCTGCACGCACTGTCTGGAGTGTAAGACAGTTTGGGACCAAAAATGGCATGACTCCACTTACCCTCACCACCCCCATTCACCCGATGCTACTCCTTGTAACTTGAAAAAATGTCGGATCTTTTCGGTTTCAACAGCAGTTTTTAACATAATTTCTAGGTAACTAAAAAATTTTAAACTTCGTATACTGGTAGAATGTGTTTATAAAACATCTTTTTCTCTTGGCTTTATTGAGAAAATTCTATAGTTTGTAAGATATTTGTTGTTTTTTTCTTCAATTTCTGCAATTTCAACCAATCACTGACGTCTATTGAGTTATAAACCATTCTGTGCCGTATGAATATGTCCCTCGTTTAAGAAACAGATTGGGTTTATTTACATTTGTGAAGGAAAAAAGATACCCTTCCACCCACCCCTAACCCAAAAACTGATTGAAATGCAATAGATCGATACTAGGGTCATAATTGTGGGTGACAATTTCATATGACACCGCTAGAAAAAACTGCCGTTCAAACCGAAAAGATCCAAAATGTCCTCAAAGAAAACGTTCTACAATTGGAAGAGGTCAAAGGGACACAACTCTCTTTTCCCTCGTTCCACTATGTTCTTTTAGCTTCCTCTTGTGGTTTCTCGAAGACAAATGTTCATTTTTAGTTGATACCTCGTTTCAGTGGACATTAGTGCAAGTCCCAGGTTATTACCAGTTCAAATATGCTTGAGGCATATTTGAACCAGTAAGAAAGCAATTCACTGTGTTTTGTGATGCTGGGAGCTGATGTTAGTGTATTTACACCATAGCAAGAAATTTTCTAAATGGCAAAAACACAGGGAAAGACATTTCTACGGTTTTGAATATGCTCCTAGCATATTTGAGCTGCTAATAACCTTCTATTTATACACGCCACTGTTTATTGCTGTCACCCTGTAATTAGTAAAAGTATGACACGTAAAAAACACCAATCGATCGTGACCGTTTGCCAGCCTCCTCTGGCTCCTGTGCAGGTGGCACGTAAAAAGCACTCACTACACTCATGGAGTGGTTGGCGTTAGGAAGGGCATCCAGCTGTAGAAACACTGCCAGATCAGACCGGAGCCTGGTGCAGCCTCCTGGCTTCCCGGACCACGGTCGAACCGTCCAACCCATGCAAGCATGGAAAACGGACGTTAAACGATGATAATGATGATAATGATGGTGGTGGTGGTGATAATAGTGATGATGGTGATGATGATGATGATAATAATGGTGGTGGTGGTGGTGGTGGTGGTGGCGGTGACGGTGGGGGTGGCGGCGGTGACGGTGGTGGTGGTGGTGATGATGATGATGATGATGATGATGATGATGATGATGATGATGATGATGATTCTGGCTCTGCGAGTTGAATGAATTTCGGGCAGAAGTAGTCTGTCCTCTCACAATTAAATGACTGATGAATTTATGTATTAACCCTTTTGTTACCATAATGCTGTTGAAATACAATGTTTTTGCTTTAATTTATGTTGAAAATAACAAAGAATCTATTAAGATATATTTCGTCATTAATAAGCAAGTGCAAGATGGCAAGCTAGCAGAATTGTTAGCATGCCAGACAAAACGCTTAGTGGCATTTCATCTCTCTTTACATACTGAGTTCAAAACCTGCTGAGGTCAGCTTTACCTTTCATCCTTTTGGGGTCAATAAAGTGCTAGTTGAGCACTGGGGTTGATGTAATTGACTTACTCCCTCCCACTAACTTATTGACCTTGAGCTAAAATTTGAAACCATTATTAAGCAAGTTTAGAATATAAATTCTTTTCTACTCTAGGCACAAGGCCCAAAATCTTTGGAAAGGGGCTGGTCGATTAGATTGACTCCAATATGCAACTGGTACTTAATTTATCGACCCCGAAAGGATGAAAGGCAAAAATCAACCTTGGCGGAATTTGAACTCAGAACTTAGAGACAGACGAAATACTGCTAAGCATTTCACCTGGCATGCTAATGTTTCTACCAGCTCACCACCTTTTGTTTAGAATATAAATTAACATGGAAATTTTATAGGGGATTTTTATTTAGACCACCTTAAAACAGTAAAGTTTTCAGCTAAAAACTGATGAACATCCTGAATACCTACATACAACACTGGATTAATCATTATACAAAATAAATACATGCTTAGGGCATCAAGGGAAGCAGGGAATCAGAGAATTGGTGAATGGTTTATGGCAAAAAAGAAATCATTTTAAACTTGGTAAAATAATATTGAGGATACCTTATTTATTAGAGAAGAAGACGTGTTACATAAAATTAATTTTAGGGATATGATCAAAGACTTTGTAATTAAAAAAAAGTAGGAGAAAACTTTTCCAAAATAAAGAAAATAGAAGTATACAAAAATAAACAATTTCCAACATATTGTTAATTTTGTTTCATCTTGAAAAATAAAAATTTATTTTATGGTTTATTATTGTTTATATTTTGAATAACATATGTATGTAGGCAGGATTAAGACCCATAGATGCAGGTCCAAAGCACTTAAAATATTTTGGTACTTCAATATATGTCATATCAACAGATATTTAGAAATTAAATTATATAATAATGCTCTTCTTAAAATATTTTGGTACTTCAATATATGTCAGAAATTACATGATATAATATTGCACTTCTTATTCAAAACATATACCATGGTGGATAAATTTTTTTCTGCTAATCACTCCTCATCTAATGGTAAATATGGAATCGCACCATGACACTCAGCATCAATGAGAGCCTTAGTTAAATTGCCTATTGTACACATCCCTGTCTCAGATATTTCCCACCATTTCTTCAACATTTGAAAACACTGTTCTTCAGTATTCCCTGGGATGTCAGATTGAATATTACCCAGGAAAACATCTTGAATGTCTAAATTTCGACCTGAAAATAAAAATATTATATCATTGACAACAACAATAATAGTAGTAAATGATTTATAAATTTCAAGGGATACATAATGAAAAAATTTATGATAGGGAAAAATGGTGGACTGAAACAGTTGTCAACTGTTAACACTAAATTTTTAATACTGACTTTGGTTCTATGATACAAATTTCTTGTTTTTAAAGTGATTTTAATTAAAATCTTGAACCCAAATTTTATGTTAATTTAAATCAAAATCAAAATCAAGTTCAATGACTGGCAAAGAGCACCATACGAGTGTGATCGCTGACAGAATAGCTAACCGGCTTCAGTGCCAGTGGCACATAAAAGGCACCATTCGAGTGTAATCGTTACCAGCGTCACCTTACTGGCACTTGAGCCCTGTGCTAGTAGGGTGCTAAGAGCACCATACGAGCATGATCGTCGCTAGAGCGACTAACTGGCTTCTGTGCCTGTGGCATGTAAAAGGCACCATTTGAGTGGGATCGTTACCAGCATCGCCTTACTGGCACCTGAGCCGGTGGCATGTGTAAAAAGATTCGAGCGAGGTCATTGCCAGTACTGCCTGACTGTCCCCCGTGCCGGTGGCACATAAAAGCACATACTACACTCTCGGAGTGGTTGGCGTTAGGAAGGGCATCCAGCTGTAGAAACTCTGCCAGATCAAGATTGGAGCCTGGTAGAGCCATCTGGTTCACCAGCGCTCAGTCAAATCGTCCAACCCATGCTAGCATGGAAAGCGGACGTTAAATGATGATGATGATGATGACTAGCTTAATCTCAAAACAGTTATATTCATAAATTCATTATTTTCAACATTAATTACAACAAAAGAAGTGTTCCAACAAAAGTATGGTAACAAAAGGGTGAAGATTCTTTTCTTCTCCTCCTAGCAAGAACAACTTTAACTGAAATTTTTTCTTCATCACATTAAGTATCGTATCACTCACTAAACATTATTTTGTAGTTAGATAGGCATAGGGGTGGCTGGGTGGCAAGAAGATTTGTTTCCCAACTGCATGATTCCAGGTTCATTCCCACTGCATGGGACCTTGGCCAAGTGTCTTCTACTATAGCCCCAGCCCAACCAAAACCTTGTGAGTGGATTTGGTAGATGGAAACTGAAAGAAGCCTGTCACACATGTGTGTGCATGTTTGTGTCTGTGTATGTTTCCACCACTGCTTAACATCCAGGGTTGGTGTGTTTGCATCTCTGTAACTTAGCAGTTCAGCAAAAGTGACTGATAGAATAAGCACTGGGCTTTAAAAACAAAGAAAATAAAGTATTGGATTCATCCGACTAAAACTTCTTTGAGGTGCTGCCCCAGCATGGCAACAACATAATGACTGAAGCAAGTAAAAAAACACATAAAGATATGATAGAAGCAAAACATCTAAAGCAATGTATATTTTATACTTACCAACAGACTTCCATTTATTCCCTAGGTATACGGCTATTTTGTTGAGTTGTTTCTGAGTCAGTTTTGTATTAGACTCTGCAAAAATATTTCCATGATTCTTAAGAATTTATAATAATAATAATGAAATTAATTGTATACAGTGCTCAGGTGCACCACAACTTGTCAGAAAGTGCGTATAAAGTACATGCAGTAATGTAGAAATGTCTAAAAAGCGAACAATGTATGAGTCAGATACATGCTTGTGTGTGTATGGAGGGGAGAAAATCAAGTGTAGTGTTGGCGAATCTCAAGAAGCATGGAAGTTTTGAAGGATGCAGTGCTCCGACAACTAACAACTGATGCCGGTAGTTTGTTCCATGCTTCAGCAACCCTATTGAAATGTTTCATATTTACTTTTTTGTTTAGAAATAACAGCCAAATCACCATCAAATTTCACACTCTATCTTAACCCTGTGTTAATCATATGGGGTGTTTTGTCATCCCCCAATTTTTTAAATGCTTGCAATCCTTAGTTGGCAACTTGTTTTATTTTGCTCCTTCCCACTACCTTTCTGACTAAGTGAGGGTGTGTAGCATGTTGTGTGGTGCCACTGTAGCTCAGTTGTTGTGGAAGGCAGATGTCGCTTTGACATCAACTGGTGTGGAATCTGAGTGAACAGTACTGGCTATATATTAGGGAATACTGAAAAGTTCCTGGCTTTGAGTAAAAAAAAAAAAATTACTGGAGAATCAGTTTATTTATGATGTTATTCAACATCTTCTCTCAGATTCACACATTTATTGCAACAGTGTGACAGTTTTTCTAAGACCTGTAAAAGAGCTCAAAATATTCAACCTCCAGCCTGGCCTTATGGAACTTTTCAGCATTGCCTTCATAATCAGCTCACATTGATTTTGCTTTCCATTTCAACTCATAAGAAATATATTGTGGCTATTTTTGATGACTGAAACTTTTCTCTGTTATTGTATTGGGGTGTTTCACCTACAATTTGCAACATAAGTTTTTGCAATAAATTTATTATAATTTAAATTTCAACGAATAGTTATATTAGTTATATATTTAGTTGAAATTTTGATTTAATTTATATCGTAAAAGAGATTCCCTGTTATGTTATTTTTCTAAGCAGCATGACAATATTTTACATAATTGTAACTCTATAAGTATTTTTGTAAACACCCCACGGGACTATCCATTTTTGGAAACTTTAGACATTCCACTCTTCAAGGCAATTTCACTGTACTCTTTCCATTACATTTTCCAAATAATGTAAGTGTTGCTGATGCCATGCTCACTTATCATCTGCTCCCAATTCCAAACATCTCTCTCTTGTCCCCCATCCTTACTTATCATCTTCTCCCAATTCCATAAGTCTCTCTCTTGTCCTCCACCATCAACTGACCACATAGAGTGTATTGTTTCAGGTTGGTAAGATCCACAAAAAAGTACTCTATCTGGGGAGAGATAAATTTTATTTAATATATACACAAGCTGGAAACTACAGACTAGAAGATGAGCCTCGTCCTGGAAGATCTGTGGAGCTCAACTAGGACATCCTGCAAACCCTGGTGGAACAAAATCCTATTGTAAGTGTTGAGGAACTAGCAGAAAAGCTTGGATTCATCGACACCTGTGTGCCATCGGAAAAGTAAGCAAATTGGGTCAATGGGTTGCTCACAAGCTTTCCAAGTCTAATCACGTGCTGTGAGTGAATGTGTGCTCTTCTTTGCTGTCACATCTCATGAATGAACCTTTTTTGCCTCACCCACCATATTTGCTGGACATTGTCCCATCATTTATTCTGCAGTCTTCAAAATCATTTGAACGAAATAAATATGAATTCTGTAGAGAAGGTCAGAACAATACTGGAGAAGTATTTTTCATCACGGACAAGAGAATTTTGAAAGAGAGGCCTTGCAAGTCTACCAGATAAACAGAAGAGCATTGTAGAAAATGAAGGAGAGTAGAATTTAGATTAGAAAAGAACTTTGTTTATCTTAATTTTGGAAAATAAAAGAAGTATAAAAAATGCATTATTTACAGGGATAACCCAATATATGTATTATAGATAGATAGATTGATATATATATATATATATATATATTATATATATATATATTATATATATATATATATATATATATAATATATATATATATAGATAGATAGATAGATATAATATATATATATATATATATATATATATATATATATATATATATATATATATATATGTATATTTAGATAGATAGATAGGTAGGTAGATAGATAGATAGATAGATAGATAGATAGATAGATAGATAGATAGAGTGATAGATTGACAGATTGATAGATTGATATATATATAATAGATAGATAGATAGATTGATAGATAGATAGATAGATTGATAGATAGATATAGATAGATAGACAGACAGACAGACAGACACATATATATGAATATACAAAAGTGTGTGTGTGTGTGTGTGTGTGCATATATATATATATACATACACACATATATACATGTGTGTGTGTGTGTGTGTGTGTGTGTGTGTGTGGTGTGTGTGGTGTGTGTGTGTGTGTGTGAGGTCCAGTGATAGGGTTTCACACTCACAATTGCCAGATTGTGGGTTTCATCCCTGGATCAAGTGTTTTGATGTATTCTTGAGCAAAACATTTAATCTTGCTTTGATCTGCAATCAAATGACTGAAACAAGTAAAAGAGTAAAAAGTGTAAAAAGTGTAAACAAATGGAAACTACTTTTACTTACCGAGATACCTGCTGAATTTCACTTCCTCTTTATCGGTCTCACATTTTTTCTTCTCAGGTTCTGCGGTTTTCCTATTTGTGACATTAGATTCACCCCCAACTGCAACATTCTTTCCATTTCCAATATTTGCTGGAATAAATGTAAAATTTCTAACATAGCATCAAGATCATAAATTCTTGAGAATATAATACATAGGCGCAGGAGTGGCTGTGTGGTAAGTAGCTGGCTAACCAACCACATGGTTCCGGGTTCAGTCCCACTGCGTGGCACCTTGGGCAAGTGTCTTCTGCTATAGTCCCGGGCCGACCAATGCCTTGTGAGTGGATTTGGTAGACGGAAACTGAAAGAAGCCTGTCGTATATATGTATATGTATATATTTATATGTATGTGTGTGTGTTTGTGTGTCTGTGTTTGTCCCCCTAGCATTGCTTGACAACCAATGCTGGTGTGTTTACGTCCCTGTCACTTAGCGGTTCGGCAAAATAGACCGATAGAATAAGTACTGGGCTTACAAAGAATAAGTCCCAGGGTCGATTTGATCGACTAAAGGCGGTGCTCCAGCATGGCCGTAGTCAAATGACTGAAACAAGTAAAAGAGTAAAAGAGACAGGCATTGCTGTGTGTTAAAAAGTTTGCTTCTCAAAGTGACATCTTGGACCAAGTGTCTTCTAATATATCCTTAGGCAAACCACAACTGAGTGGATTTGATAGATGGAAACTTAAAGAAGCCTGTCGTATATATTGAGTGTAAGACATTTACACCCCCACCCCAACGAAAATTACCCCTAAGGACAACAGATGTTCATTTAAAACTTCCTGATATATTGGAGAGGGGGTAATTGTCCTGTGTGTGTGTGTGTGCTGATTATGACTTTGCCTTTTATCCTTTCAGAGTTGATGAAATAAGTACCAGTTAAACACTGGGTCAATGTAATCAATTCATCCCTTCCCCCAAAAATGCTGGCCTTGTGCCAAAATTTGAAATCATCATCGTTATTATTATTATTATTATTATTATTGATGAGCGATGGCTAGAAGTATATTGAGTTTAACTTCATAACCAGCTGATCTAGCAAGCGGGGCCTCATATCAGTGAGGGGGGCCGGTGCGCATTGATGCCGTCGAGAGGTAGGCCCCGAAACAGCACACATTCTCTCCTGATGACCCCATACACTTGCTAGCTTCTGGTATACGGAGCTTTTAACTGGTAGCACTTGCATGTGCAAGTTGTTTGCAAGACATTATTATTATTATTATTATTATTATTCAAAACAGTTTTAAGGAGGTGAGCTGACAGAACCATTAGCATGTTGGGCAAAATGCTTAGCAGTATTTTGTCTGTCTTCATGCTCTGAGTTAAAATTCCGCTGACATGAAGAGGGGAGGCTGGTATGCATGAGTGACTGCTGGTCTTCAATAAACAAAAGGATGCAAGGCTCCGGCAGGGGTGGTGGCGACCCCTGTTGTACTCTTTCACCCCAACTTTCTCTCACTCTTTCTTGCTTCCTGAGTAAAGCTGCGATGGACTGGCGTCCCATCCAGCTAGGGGGAACACATACACCACAGAAACCAGGAAAACGGGACCATGAGCCTAGCTAGGCTTGAAAACGGCGCATAAATTTATTTTTTTTAATGAGAAAGTAATGATAATAAAGAAATGATGGAAAAGTAGTGATGACAACATAATGAGTAATGATTATTAAGTAATGATAATAAAGTAATGATGGTGAGGTTATCTAAGAAAATATAAAAAAGAATGGTGCTTACAGCCTTGTGGAAACATTTGGGGTACATTTGCAGAGTTTAGCTGGTTGTTTGGGGAATTAATGGAAAGGGATTTTGTTTCAGATTCCTCAATAGGAAAGTGTGCTGCTTCTTGAGCATAAGAGCTACTAGCTCCTCTAAGAGAAAGCACAATGCAAGTATTCTTGCTGGAATTGTTACAAAGTGGAGGTAGTGCGTTAGTTTCATTAGATTTGGGTATTTCTCTTATTTTATCATTACCTTCTCCTGTAGGCTTGGGTACTACATTATTGTTCCCTTTTACATCTTCACTACTGAGTAATATATCAGGGTAACTGCTGGGCATAACAGTTTCATTTTTGCTGGAATGAAAATGAAAGATAAATAAAATATCCATTATGAGTTCATTCCACAAACATACATGTATACATTTATGTGTAAATATATATCAGGGTAACTGATAATGGATAAAATGCTGGTGGACTGTGATTTTAATATATCCTATTCAGATAATATCCTAATAAAAAGTGAGTGACATAAACAACATAGAAAAGATGTTATACTTAGTAAAAGGAAGAAAATGAGTATACAAGAGACACATAAATCAACTAAAAGATTCGTTGAGTGTGAACCCAAGATAATGGAAGAACCAATGGAATGGTTATATGACATTTTTCAAGTGCCAATGCCAATACAAATAACCCAGATGCACAAGAAAAAGAAAATATATATAGTTCCAGGAAGTGGATGCCAAACGAAAAATATATTAAACTTGTAACTGTATGGAAAAAACCCCACTTAAGTTGGATGATGTAAAAGTTATTGTTAATAAAAAGAAATGAAAATTACACTCCTTAAGAAAAAAAACTTAAAATTGAGATGTTATGGGGATAATAATAATAATGGAACACCCCTCCCTTGAGACAAGTGGTATGTGCTAGTCATTACAAATACTGTGACATAAGAAGTTGGAGAAGTCAATCATAGATAGTCATGTCTTACTTGTCTAACTAATTATACTGCTATCCCAGAGTGGATGGTACAACAGTCTGACATTGGATTACAACAGGATCAATAAAATAAGTACCAATTGAACACTGTGGTTGATTTAATCGACTTCGTCCTTTCCCCAAAACTGATGACCTTATGCCAAAATTTGAAACCAATATAAAGAATAAATTAATTTGATAAATAATATCAGTTCAATTTTACTTCTGTAAAACAAAAACTTATGAATCTGTTGTTCAACACTGAAAAATGACTATGACAAAGACTTCACCTTTCAACTAAGAAAATGTATTTTGTATGTAGTTTATTTTAAGATATTTTTGTTTCTTCTCACTCTCCATAACTACATTCCCTGACCACTCCTTTTCCACCTCCAACTGTACACAGTCAGGAAATGTAGTTATGGAGAGTGAGAAGAAACAAAAATATCTTAAAATAAACTACATACAAAATACATTTTCTTAGTTGAAGGTAGACTGTGCGATGCATGCGTACAAACAGCCATGCTACATAGCAGTGAAACATGGGCCGTGACTGCTGAGGACATGCATAACCTCGCAAGAAATGAAGCCAGCATGCTCCGATGAGAATTATCAAGAATTATCAACAATACTGCTAATTGATGCATTTGACACATTATTAATTAGCATAATAGAATAGCCTGGAAAAAACATGGATTACATGGAAAAATGCAAGCAAGAGAAATAATATTCTTAAGATTATAAATGTGGAAAATTACAGGACAATTACACTTGGAAAAGTCCAGGACAACTTATTTCATCTGATAAAGTACAGAAGAAAATTTTTATTTAAAATTTGAATATTAAGAATTATTTGATTTTAATTTACAAAGTAACATTAATTATGAAAAGGCACCATCATTTTGTTAAAATATTGACACACAAGAATACTTAAAAAATGAGAGCCAGAAATACCAATATAGCTAAAGTTTTATGCAAAGTAGAACAACATATATATTGGTAGGCAAATTCATAATGTAAAAAATAGGCATTGGCCACAGCTATGATTTCATTTGGCTTGACAGGTCTTCTGAAGCATAGCATATCACCAAAGGTCTAAGTTTTCTGAATAACAGTGTATCACAAAAGGTCTTAGTCAACCTCTTCCACAGGCTCCCTCCACAGTTAGAGATTAACACTCTTTGTGAAGGGTGCTTTTTACATGTCACTGGTACAGGGGCCTGTTACATGACACCAGCATCAGCCATAACTACGATTCCACTTTTCTTGGCAGGTCTTCTCAAACATGGCTCCCTGGGGCAGCCTGTACTAAATTCCTTTGTTATTGCCTGAAGGACTATGATAAACAAGAGGGGGCTGAAGAATGATCCTTGATGAGCCCCTACTTGTACCCTATATATATAAATATATATCATCATCATCATCATCATCATCGTTTAGCGTCCACTTTCCATGCTGGCACGGGTTGGATGGTGCAACTGGGGTCTGGGAAGCCAGAAGGCTGCACCAGGCCCAGTCTGATCTGGCAATGTTTCTACGGCTGGTTGCTCTTCCTAACTGGGTGAAGGTAAAGAGATATTTTACCATTAATTTATAGAGCAATTAGAAAATAGAGGGGATCAAGAGGTGGTTCATCACATTGTGTTATGTTAACTTCTTTATTTATAATATAGTGTCTAAAAGTTGATGAACCACCTATTGATCCCCTCCATTTTCTTATTGCTATATATATATATATATATATACATCTGCTTACAGTGTGGGCCCCAACGTATAATGATGGGACTTTTAATGGAATGATGAATTTGTTCCTTATTTTTTCTAGTTGTTTCAGTCATTTGATTGAGCCTATACTACAGTATCACCTTGAAGGGGTCACAAATCAATTCCAGTGCTTATTTTTAAGCCTGGCATTTATTCTATCAGTCACTTTTGCTGGACTGCAAAGTTACAGTGACATAATCACACCAATACCAGTTGTCAAGTGATGACGGGTGGACAATCATAGACATAAAGACACACACACATGGCTGCATTTATATATACATGTATATAAATAGCCATATATATGTGGGCTTCTTTCAGTTTCCATCTACCAAATCCATTCTTGAGTCTTTGGTTGGCCTGAGAATATAATAGAAAACACTTGCTTGAGGTGCCATGTAATGGGACTGAACCCAGAACCATGTGGTTGCGAAGTATGCTTCTCACCACACAGCCATGCCTCCATATATGATTATGAAAAAAAATTTTCTTTTCTTAATTTTTTTAAACTCTACTCCAAAAAGTTGCATCTTTTTCAATTTTTTTTCTTATTAATAAACTAGCAGTATCGCCCAGCGTTGCTCGGGTTTGTAAGGGAAATAATTATATAAGCATTTTTAGAGATGTAAAGTATAATAGCCATCTCAATATGGCTAACCACAAAGGGGGAGGGGTGTTACTGTAGCTTTTTTACGTTCTGAGATTTAATAATAAATTTTAGAGAGTTACTTCCCTTATATATGTCAAAATGGATTAAAAATGGGAAAAATTGATGGTAAATTTTTTTTTTAAATCGTAGACTCATCGTAGACGCGCGCTAATACCCAGACGGTCTCGATATGAATCACGACTATAAGATACCCAGTTTTGGTTAAACTGCTCCGCAAAATGTGGGAGTAGTTAGGAATCTAAATCGTAGGAGACAGACACACAACCTCACTTTTATATATAAAGATTTCCTCTATTTACATAATATTGAGGTCTCTTTCTTTCTTTTGTTATCTTACTGTTTTTACCAATATACATATATATATATATATATATATAAATATATATATAGTTACAGAGATGTACTTGCATAGCAAGTGACTTGATCTAAGATCGTGTGCTGGAACGAAAACAGTTGCAGCGTTGAAGGTGTTTATAAGCCATTTAAGAAACACACAAAAACCGTTAGATTCACTTCAACATTTAAATTTAATTTGTCAAAATATTTTCGTCACTTTGAGACCGCGACCTGTTAGCACAATATTTTTGTCAGTGAACAGGTCGCGGTCTCAAAGCGAGGAAAATATTTTGGCAAATTAAATTTAAATGTTGAAGTGAATCTAACGGTTTTTGTGTGTTTCTTAAATGGCTTACAAACACCTTCCACGCTGCAATATATATATATACACACATATATATATATGTATGTATGTATGTATGTGTGTATATGTGTATGCATGTATGTGTGTGTGTGTGCGTGTCTGTGCTTGTGATTGTCCTCCACCACTGCTTGACAACGAATGTTGGTTTGTTTACATCCCTGTCACCTAGTGGTTTGACAAAGGAAACAGATAGAATAAGTACAATGCTTACAAAAATAAAACTGGAGTTGATTCATTAAACTACAATTCTTCAAGGCATTGCCCCAGCATGGCCACAGACCAATGGCTGGAAAAAGCAGAAGAATAAAAGAATACATTCTCTGCTTTGGTTTTATGTTCAAGGCATGAGAAAGCTTGAGTTTACATGAGAAGGCCTAACAGACCTGGTAGAAACAGCAGCCAAATCTCCCTCAAATCACACCTTACTGTCTTATGTATGTATATATATATGAGCCAATGAGGGGGACCTCTACATGGTAGCTAGACCTGGTAGAAATAGCAGCCAAATTTCCCCCAAATCACACCTTACTGTCTTATCTATGTATATATGTATGTATGAGCCTATGAGGGTGACCCCTACATGGCAGCTAGACATGGCAGAAATAGCAGCCAAATCTCCCTCAAATCACACCTTACTGTCTTATGTATGTATATATATATATATACAAGCCACTACGGTTATTTAATGTAAAGTCTTCCTCAAATCACTCTCGCTATTTACTCTCTTCCAAGAACATTTTCACTCACTCTTATCTCTTAGCTTGCCATACATTTTACTCATGTATCTATCAGCGCGATAGACAGAAACAAATATTACATCGCCATCGCCATCGCATTCTATTGTCTACCTGTCAACACACACACAGTGAATTACTTTCATTTTATTCGTTGCACACTGTGTGTGTGCGTGTGCATGTGGTGTAAACCACATTAAGAAAAGCATTTGACATACACACCAGAATGTGAGTTTTCTGTAAATTTAGCTTAATTGGAGTTTAAATTTTAAAAACTGGACCTGGCATGACCCGATGCATTCTACTCTTAAAAATGCTAAGTAAATTGTAATTGAAGAAATCCTATATTGTAGATTTCTATAACTGACAAAGGGATGCAGATAAAATCTGCCTTTTATAATAAGAGATTCCAGCAATTAACCACCCTTGAGTGCATCATCATTCCATTAAATGTGTTTATGGGGAGAAAAACGTTGAAAAACATCAATAAATGTCAGTGCAAGGAAGACATGAGGTATTAGTGAGCTGTGCTAAAATAAAGTTATATTGCCTTAAACGCACACACCAAATGTTTTAGTTTTCATAAACATAAGAATTCCTATGTATAGAACACAAACACACAAAAATTTTCCGAAAATTCCAAAAATCAAAAAGTTATAAGAGGTTTTATGGAGTGCTGGTACTTCCTGGTTGGCAGTACAGTATTAAGTTTTCATAATCATTTGGATTCCTGTGTATAGAGCACATATGAATTCCCATGTATAGAACACAAATTCACAAAAATTTTCTGAAAATTCCAAAAAATCAAAAAGTTATAAGAGGTTTTATGGAGTGCTGGTACTTCCTGGTTGGCAGTACAGTATTAAGTTTTCATAATCATTTGGATTCCTGTGTATAGAACACATATGAATTCCCATGTATAGAACACATATGAATTCCCATGTATAGAACACAAGATCACTAAAATTTTCTGAAAATTCCAAAAAATCAAAAAGTTATAAGAGGTTTTATGGAGTGCTGGTACTTCCTGGTTGGCAGTACAGTATTAAGATAGTTCATTTTAAGATAAGAAAGTTTCAGGATTTGATAGAGATCTAACAGGCACAGAATATAAACTAACAAAAAGAATGAGGTTATTTAAAACTAAAACTTATTTGAAAAGTTAACTAACCGATGCATTTCTCTGGATTCATCCATGGTGGTCCCAACTATTTTCTGTGAATGACGTTCAACAAGAAGCTACAGCACAAGAAATACAATATATAGCTTATATATGTAGCTGTTCACGCAGGTGAGGAAAAAAAAGTGAATGACAGAGTGGGAGTGGGTAGTAGTGGCAGTCACTGATACAATAGACGATTTCAATTACATAATTGTATTTAGGTCATCAGTTTCTATCTCTCTCATGCATGCACACAATTATTCATTTACCTGTTTCAGTCAGTTCACTGCAGCCATGCTGGAGCATTGCCTTTAGTTGAACAAATCAATCCCAGGAGTTATTCTTTGTAAGCCTAGTACTTATTCTATCAGACTCTTTTGCCGAACTGCTAAGTTACAGGGATGTAAACACACCAACATCTGTTGACAAGCAATGGTGATGGGGACACGGACACACAAATACATACATATGTTCACCATGTTGGACTGCTGAACTCTACAAATTTTTATCATTCTCTCCCTGTTTATTTTCTTAAATGGCTGATAATCATCTTCCACGCCGCAACTGATATTGTTTCAGCACATGATCACAGATCAAAGTACTTTCTACGTAAGTACATTGCCGTAATTTAATTTTCATTTCGTGTCAGAATTTTCGTCGCTCGACCAGTATCACAGATGAAGTTTATCCAGGACAGACACTAGCAGACAGACCAGATTTAACTGACAGAATATTTAATATGAATGTTTGGGAACTCTTGCATGATATTTTGGAGAAGAATGTTTTGGGAGAGGTTGCAGAGAACATGTGGGAGTGATTGCAGGGTGCATGTGGGAGAGGTTGCCGGGTACATGTGGGAGAAGTTGTAGGGTACATGTGGAAGAGGTTACAGAATACACGTTGAAGAGGTTGCTGGGTACATGTGGGAGAGGTTGTAGGGTACATGTGGAAGAGGTTGTAGGGTACATGTGGGAGAGGTTGCCGGGTACATGTGGGAGAGGTTGTAGGGTACATGTGGAAGAGGTTGTAGGGTACATGTGGGAGAGGTTGCCGGGTACATGTGGGAGAGGTTGTAGGGTACATGTGGAAGAGGTTGTAGGGTACATGTGGGAGAGGTTGCCGGGTACATGTGGGAGAAGTTGTAGGGTACATGTGGAAGAGGTTACAGAATACACGTTGAAGAGGTTGTAGGGTACATGTGGGAGAGGTTGCCGGGTACATGTGGGAGAGGTTGTAGGGTACATGTGGAAGAGATTACAGAATACATGTGGAAGAGGTTGTAGGGTACATGTGGGAGAGGTTGCCGGGTACATGTGGGAGAGGTTGCCGGGTACATGTGGGAGAGGTTGTAGGGTACATGTGGGAGAGGTTGCCGGGTACATGTGGGAGAGGTTGTAGGGTACATGTGGAAGAGATTACAGAATACATGTGGAAGAGGTTGTAGGGTACATGTGGGAGAGGTTGCCGGGTACATGTGGAGAGGTTGCCGGGTACATGTGGGAGAGGTTGTAGGGTACATGTGGGAGAGGTTGCCGGGTACATGTGGGAGAGGTTGTAGGGTACATGTGGAAGAGATTACAGAATACATGTGGAAGAGGTTGTAGGGTACATGTGGGAGAGGTTGCAGGGTACATGTGGATTATAGAGTTTCAAAAGCATGTGCTACTCCATTGTCATATGTTGTTCGTATTAAAAAAAGATCCAGAAGATTATGATAAATTCGTTTATGCAGAACTTCCAATCCACAAACACAGCCAATTCTGTTTCGACATGTCACCAACAACATGCTAGATGGTTTATGTGGGAGAGATAAACCCAATGCAACATGTATGGTTGATGGGAAATGTTAGGAACGTTTCCCTAAAGACTTTCAGGAAAATACATTACACAGTTATAATGGCTATCCACTTTACCGATGTCGAAATAATGGTTTTTACATTTACAAAGTCGAATATTGAATTAGATAATCGTTCAGTAGTACCATATTCCTCACTTCTTTTTAGTCAAAAAAGGAGGTCATTTTAATGTAGAGATATGTGCATCTGTAAAATCAGATAAATATACTAGCAAATATATTGATAAAGGTCATGATTGGGTGACAGTCAGTATCAGTGGACAAACCAATGCACAACAAACACACAAAGATGAAACTGAAAATTATATCAATGGTCGCTATGTATCTTCATCAGAAGCAGTCTGGAAGATTTTAGGGTTCAAATGACATGGTTCATATCCTGCAATCAAACAGCTTACAGTTCATTTACCCCAACAGCAATACATTTACTTTAATGACGATGATGATATTGAACATGTTATCTGCACACATGACATGGATGTGAGTTAACTGGGAATCACACACTGAATGGTTGTGAGTTAACCGGGAATCACACACTGAATGGTTGTGAGTTAACTGGGAATCACACACTGAATGGTTGTGAGTTAACTGGGAATCACACACTGAATGGTTGTGAGTTAACTGGGAATCACACACTGAATGGTTGTGAGTTAACTGGGAATCACACACTGAATGGTTGTGAGTTAACTGGGAATCACACACTGAATGGTTGTGAGTTAACAGGGAATCACACACTGAATGGTTGTGAGTTAACTGGGAATCACACACTGAATGGTTGTGAGTTAACTGGGAATCACACACTGAATGGTTGTGAGTTAACTGGGAATCACACACTGAATGGTTGTGAGTTAACTGGGAATCACACACTGAATGGTTGTGAGTTAACTGGGAATCACACACTGAATGGTTGTGAGTTAACAGGGAATCACACACTGAATAGTTGTGAATTAACCGGGAATCACACGCTGAATGGTTGTGAGTTAACTGGAAATCACACACTGAATGGTTGTGAGTTAACCGGGAATCACACACTGAATGGTTGTGAGTTAACCGGGAATCACACACTGAATGGTTGTGAGTTAACCGGGAATCACACACTGAATGGTTGTGAGTTTACTGGGAATTACCAGCTAAATCATTTGCATGTACATTACTTTAGACTGATTTCCCTGAATTTTACTTATGGAATAATAGTGAGAAAATGTGGCATCTCAGAAAAAATAATACACACTCAGTTGGGGGCATCTACTTTGTTTCACTCAAGGAACAAGAGCAATTCTGAGAGCTTTACTATATCATATTCCCTGAGCTACATCATTTGAGGATATGAGGACTATTAATGGCGTAGTTTGCCATAGTTACAAAGAGGCTGCAATGAAACTGGGTTTAGCACATGATGACCATGAATACTATTGCGCTGTGGATTTTGTAAATATTTCAGCTATTCTGTATAAAATGCCAAAACTTTTCTGCTAAATTCTGAATTAATACATTCCATATTTTTTATTTTTATTTTTCATTTCTTTTACTTGTTTCAGTCATTTGACTGTGGCCATGCTGGAGCACCGCATTTTAGTTGATCAACTAGACCCCGGGACTTATTTTTTGTAAGCCCAGTACTTATTCTATACGCACACACATATATATATATATATACGACAGGCTTCTTTCAGTTTCCATCTACCAAATCCACTCACAAGGCTTTGGTCGGCCCGAGGCTATAGAAGACACTTGCCCAAGGTGCCATGCAGTGGGACTGAACCTGGAACCATGTGGTTGGTAAGCAAGCTACTTACCACGCAGCCACTCCTGCGCCTATGTATACTTATGTGCATCTGTAACACAAATTATATGATACAATGTAAAATATGCTATCTTAAAGATAGTGTGTTTGCACTACTATATATATATATATCTTATGTAAAATCCATTGTCTGTCTGTGTGTGTGTGACTTCTCGGATCTCGGGCATCCTCCATCCGATTGCGCTCAAATTTGAAATGTAGATACCGACGGTATCAGGGCATGTATAAGTCTTGAAAAAATTGATTCCAGGTGAGAATGCGATTGATAAAGCCGTTTTTGTCCTGCTTTTCTTCCGTCAACTAGTACATAACTGCACCTTCCGTTTTTTGTTGTTTTTGTACTGCTTAAAGGCACATTTTTTTCCTGCCAAGCTTACTGTTTAAACCATGTTTGTGTTCTCCTAGTCAACAGCCTTATCATTACTGGTACTTTAAACTCTTCGGTTGCATATTTGTGTGAATAAAATCGTTTTTCTTTGGAATAGAAAAAGAGTCTATTTTTGTTTCTTCTTTTGCTGGTGTCTCAAATTTAGGTTAAATCAGTGTTTCTCAAAGGGGGTGGGGCTATGGGATGGTCGAACAAGTTGTTTTGAGAAAATTTGCTTTAAATGTTTGACAACTCAGCACTATCCATTGGCGGGGTGGGGTGGGGGCCTTTTGCTCATATATATATATCGTTGTATATATATATACATATATATACAGCCACTGAACCTCATATCCAGCAACCTTGTGACCAGAGATGGTCCAGAATTCTGGATTTTCCAGATTTCTGGACACAGGCTAAATATATACCAAAAATATAAAAGGTTGATATTTACTTTAATACTCGGCCACCAAAAAATTAAAAAAAACAAAGTGGGAATGGCACTCGTCATTGCTGGTGACCTGTATATGGCACCTCTGAATTGTGATTGTGATCGTTGCTGGTGTCTGTAAATAGCATCTGTGGTGGTGGCACATAAAAGTACCCATTAAACTCCTGGAGTGGTTAGCATTAAGAAGGGCATCTGGCTTTATAAGCCATGCCAAATCGAACTGGAACCTCGTGCAGCTCTCCAGCATATCAACCCCAGTCAAACTGTCTAACCTGTGCCAGCATGGAGAGTGGATGTTGAATGATGTTGATGATATATCTATGTATATATATACATGTATATAAATATATACACACATATATATATACATGTATATATATACATACATATACATATATCTATATATATATACATACCTACATATATATATATGTGGATGTATGTGTGTGTGTTTATATGTGTGTGTGTTTGTGTGTATGTATTTATATAATATAGACTTCTACTATAACATAGGGCCAACCAAATCCTTGTGAGTAGATTTGGTAGATGGAAACTGAAAGAAGACCTTTATATGTATGTTTATGCTTATATATATCATCATCATCATCGCTTAACGTCCATTTTCCATGCTAGTATGGGTTGGATGGTTTGACTGAAGACTGGCAAGCCGGGAGACTGCACCAAGCTCCACTCTATTCTGGCAAGGTTTCTACAGTTGAATACCCTTCCTAACATCAACCACTCCAAGAGTGTAGAGGATGCCTTTTACATGCCATTGGCACAGGTGCTAGCCAGGAGGCACTGGCATCTGTCACGGCAACAATTTCACTTCTTTCAACAAATCTTTACAAGCACAGTATATTGCCTGACGGATAAAGGGTACTTTTAAACAGGCTGGTTATGCAACACTGGCATTGGCCATGGCTATGATCTCACTAGGCTTGCCAGATCTTCTCAAGCACAGCATATCTCCAAAAGTCTCAGTTACTTGTCATTGACTCTGTAAGGCCCAACATTCAAAGGTCATGCTGCACCACCTCATCCCATGTCTTCCTGGATCTACCTCTTCCACAGTTAGGGTGTGACTCTTCTTCACGCAGCCCTCTGCATCCATATGCAACACATGACCATAGTAGCGCAGTTGTATCTCTTGCACACCACATCTCATGCTTTTTATGTCCAACTTTTTTCTCAGAACGCTTACACTCTGTCATGTATGCACACTGACATTACACATCCAGCAGAGCATACTAGCTTCATTTCTTTCAAGCCTGTGCATGTCCTCTGCAGTCACAGCCTTGTGTAACATGGTTGTTCACACACATGCATCATACAGTCTACCTTTCACTCTGAGCAAGAGGCTCTTTGTTACCAGCAGAGGTAGGAGCTCTCTGAACTTTGCCCAGGCTATTCTTATTGTAGCAGCTACGCTCTCAGAGCATCCACCCCAACTACTGACTTGGTCAACTAGGTAACAGAAGCTATCAACTACTTCTAGTTCTTCCCCCTGGCATGTGATGGAATCTATTTTCTGTACATCTTCGCTGTTTATTGCTCCTGTGCATCTACCACACACAAAAACTATATTCCCAGTTAACCTTTCTTTGATATTGCTATACCTCTTAGGTGTCCATAACTTACACCGGGTACATCTTATGGAGTTTCTAACGCCTTTTCAACAGATCAAACAGGGCCATCTACCTGAAGGGAATTGTGATTTGTCTGCCTTCCTATTTACTAAGACTTTAGATTTTGCTAGACTGACTTGCTTCCACACCTGAAACTTCTTCTTTATTGCAAATAGCTGTTACGGGGTTGCAGGGCATGCTAAAGTTGAACAGTTCCAACCAGTCAATTTCAAAATGAATGCTTGTATTTTGTAATACATAAGCTTTTGCTTTTATAGTTTTACAATGAAATGTAACATTACAAATAATTTCACCTTCAAAAATTAATTTAATCCTCAAGACTCCACGAGCAAGCTTTGAGGTTTTCTGTAGTGAAGGTTTCCTGATTTTTTTTCCATGTATTTTCATTAATTAAAATAATGTCACTACCTGTGTCTAACTGTAATTTTACATTTGTATTATTAAATTTTACATACATAAATTTCTTTTAAGTCTCATCTTTATTTCTTGTCACTGATAAACAGTTTACGTGATTTTTTTCTGTTGAACCATTTGCTACATTTTGTTTAAAAGTGTGATTTTTTATGACCTATCTTACTACACTTGAAGCATTTTCAATTTTTATAAGGACAGTCAAATTTGTAGTGTAATTCTCCACATCTAAAACATGGGTTAATATTCTCCTTTTCATTACTTACCTTTGGTCACACCAATTGTATATGTGATCGGCATTCCTCAGATATTTTAGATATATCTTGTAATATTAGCTTCTGATTCTGCTCTAATTTAGTCAGAATTTGGTTCCGAATTTCCACATTTTTCTTTGCTATTAAACTTTTCACGAAAATTAAATATTTAAACATATAGCTCATTACTTTTAAATCTCTCACATTCTCTATCCCTATTAACAATTCCAGTATATGTAATAAAATATTCATCTTATTTTTCTGTAATATTCATGCATTGCCAATGCATATTAAATAAAGAGCTTTTTCGCTGAAAATCTTAGACAGAATATTCACATTTTCTTCAAAACAGACTTTACCTGGTCTCTTTGGTAATATGTAATTTCAATATTTCTCATGCTTGGCTGATGCCAGCTATCTCAACAAAAGTCAGGTTTGATTTATCGTCTTGCTAGTCAGAGCACTCATCTTTAAAAATTTCTTCATACCCTCTAAAGTAAGAAGGAAAAGTAGTACCCTCCTCTGGGTTATATACAAACTCTCAGATGGAGTTTGTGACCATGTCAGAATGAACTACACATTCTGCCTATATATTGATTGATTGAAATAATGTTGTCATTAAGCTTTTACCTTTATATTATACTACAGAAGACGGTTAGGATTACAATTTTTGTATGACTTAACAGAGCTGTCGCTGTTTAGTTATGTAATTAGGAGTGGTTGTAATTTACTTATGGAATGTATTTATCGATATGTTTGTACATTGGGTAAATGTGTTTGAAAGTTGTGGTTTCTTTGGTTTACTTGTTCCCAAACAACACTTATTTTAGTGCTGTTGACACTGCCAGATTGAATGGTACAGCCCAGGTGTTAAAACCATAATGATATCTGATGGGCAGCTGATGATGGGGATATGTTGGATTATTGGTATGGCTGTTTTTGTATACATGGATTAGTATTATTGGATTGTTGGTATGACTGTGGAATAGTATTATAACACATCCTTTTGATATATTTTCTGTTTTCTTCTGTAGCCATTGTACTAACAGTTGCTGTTGCTTCTGCAATTCCAACAACTGCTGGTATTGCTGCTGTTTCTGTAATTGAATTACCAGAGCTAGTAAATCTTCCATGTTCAAACAATAACCTGTCCAGCATGGGTTCGAATATCCTCATCACCAAAAATATTATGACATGTGTGTAAGAATAGTATTACCCAAATAATTACTTGGATATGGTTATCTAGAATAACCTATCACAGAATTATTACGTTAACACAGAATGCACTCCGTACTACTCCAAACCTAGCTATGATATTAAACTAACACAGTAACCAATATGGACAATCAATGCTATCAACTTTCTGATAGTTCACACAGTTCTTTATTTATTGAAAATCCGTTAGTCCGTTTTTTTGTCACATGGAGGTGTTCAGGATCCTTCCACAACAATTTTGAAAAATAAAAATTTATTTCATGGTTTATTGTTGTTTATATTTTGAACTACATATATATGTAGGCGCGGGAGTGGCTGTGTGGTAAGTAGCTTGCTAACCAACCACATGGTTCCGGGTTCAGTCCCACTGCGTGGCATCTTGGGCAAGTGTCTTCTGCTATAGCCCCGGGTCGACCAATGCCTAGTGAGTGGATTTGGTAGACTGAAACTGAAAGAAGCCCATCGTATATATGTATATATATATATGTGTGTGTATGTATATGTTTGTGTGTCTGTGTTTGTCCCCCTAGCATTGCTTGACAACCGATGCTGGTGTGTTTACATCCCCGTCACTTAGCGCTTCAGCAAAAGAGACCGATAGAATAAGTACTGGGCTTACAAAGAATAAGTCCCGGGGTCGATTTGCTCGACTAAAGGCGGTGCTCCAGCATGGCCACAGTCAAATGACTGAAACGAGTAAAAGAGTAAAAGAATAGGCAGGGCTGGATTAAGACCTATAGAAGCCCTAAGCACTTAAAAGATTTTAGTGTTTCAATATAGATCATATTAATACTGGTATAAGCAGATATTTAGATATTAAGTGATGTAGTAATGCTCTTCTTATTCAAAACACACACCATGGTAGAGAACATTTTTTTTTTAATAATCACTCCTCTAATGGTAAAAATTGAATTGAATCATAACATCCAGCCTCAAAGAGAGCATTAGCTAAATTGCCACTTGTACATGTGTCCGGCTTGGAAATCTGTAACCATCTGTTTAACATTTGAAAACTTTGTTCTTCAACATTATTTTGGTTGTTTGCTTCTATGTTTTCCAGCTCAGCGTTTTTAATTTCTAGATCCCGACCTGAAAATAAAATATTATATCATTGACAAGAAGAATAATAATAGTAAGTCATATATCAATTCCGAAGGACAAAAATAGATAACGAAAAAAAAAATATCCAAATATGAAGATCTGGAAATGGCAACAAGCAGAATCTGGGGACTGAAAATAGAAAGAATCAAGATAATAATTAGTGATACTGAAATGATTATAAGTGATGTGGACAAGCACATAAGCTAAATGACTTAAACATAGATACTGCATACAGAAAATGGCACTACAAGGTACATAGATATTACATGGAGAACTTCATAAGTAGTTAAAGTGTTGGACTCGTGATTGTAAGATTGTGGTTTCGATCCCTGGATTGTTGGTATGGCTGTGGAAAAGTATTATAACACATCTTTTTGATATATTTTCTGTTTTCTTCTGTAGCCATTGTACTAACAGTTGCTGTTGCTTCTGCAATTCCAACAACTGCTGGAATAATCCAACATCTCTCCATCATCAGCTGCCCCTCAGATATCATAAATTCCCTAAGTAAATTACAACCACTCCTAAATACATAACTAAACAGCAACAGCTCTATTAAGTCATATACTTCCTTTCACATTAACCCTCCAGTTCCACTCAGCAGGCAATAATGAGTAATCCTGCGATGGACCACCATCCCATCCCATCCAGGAGAAAATATATATAGGTCAGAGAAACCTGGAAACTGGCCATATTCAGTTAATGTAGGGAAAGTGAAAAGATCTATATTACCAAATAAGGGAAGATCATGATGATGTGACTGACGCTTAGCATAAAGGTTGTACCCAAAATATGTCCACAGCTGCCACTGTACTCACTAAGCCTCTCTAGCTAATAATGTCTTTATCTCCTCATTGTATTATTTCAAACTTTGATTAGTTACAATTTCGAAGTTGTCTCCCTTTGTCTTGAATTCGATTTCGTTAACACTAACTTTTTGATACTGACTTTGGTTCTATGCTACAAATTTTGCCAATTATCAGTGTTTTCGTAATCAATGTGAAAATCCATTGCACGGGTGAT
This sequence comes from Octopus sinensis, assembly GCF_006345805.1. Taxonomy (NCBI): domain Eukaryota; kingdom Metazoa; phylum Mollusca; class Cephalopoda; order Octopoda; family Octopodidae; genus Octopus; species Octopus sinensis. The sequence goes on from NC_043022.1 coordinate 23,398,133, forward strand.
TAGCCCATTCAACTTCCCTAAAATTTGATGGCCTGAACACAATATGGCAAAGAACAAATTAAGTTTCGATTTAACCCTTTCGTTACCAAACCGCCCAAAGCCGCTCGAAAAAAATTTTGGTTAATGTGACCAAACCCGCCCGAATTTACCTATTCATATTTAAATTAGAATATCAGAGCAAATCTCTTTATTACATTCGTGAAAACACGTGATTATGCTTTGTAAACAGTTCATCTACAGTTTTGTACAAAGATCGACGTGTAATTTTAATTCCCTGAATTTTGGGAGATTTTTTTCCACATTTTTTTCGGCATCGATTTTTCTTCAACTTTGAAAATGGATAGGAGTTTCATGTTATCAAGCATTGATTCCGAATTGGAAAATTTGTGAAACAAATACTGGGTACTGTTGTGGATTTAGTTTTTATACAGGGAAACTAATGTTAAGTCAGCATGGCTTAGGGTATGATGTGGTCCGGAAGTTATTGTTTGAAGCGATCAATGTGGAAACAAACTTACGCAGAACGTAAACAAACACAAAATGGGGGTTCAAATTTCGGAAAATTTGTGAAGCAAATACTGGGTACTGCGTGGATTTAGTTTTTATACAGGGAAAATAATGTTAGTCAGCATGGCCTAGGGAACGATGTGGTCTGGAATTTATCACTTCCATACCATAACCAGGGCCGTATATTATTTTTTGACCGATTTCTTTAGTTCTGGATTCAAGTATTTCAATTTATTCCACCTTTATGGTACACCTGTTGTGCATTAAATTCAACTGATGATATAGTAATGTGCACAATTCTTCTTTATCAAAATTTTGTTGCATACCCATTTGAATATTAGCTGATGATTCATTTTCTGTGGTGATGTTTAAACAAAATTTTAATATTTTTACCTTTTGCTCAATTTACCTGGATTTACCTGTAATTAAAGTCACTTTGAGACAAAAGTTATGCAATAGAATTGATTAAGAACCCTTTCTTTAATTATGTTCCAAATATCACATTAATATGTTGATAAGTAAAAAAGTTACAGTTATTTAATGAAACAAGCCTAGATTCATGATTATTTTAGAATTTAATTGAAACTCATGAGGGGTGTATTTTGGTCAGAAATATAGTAACGAAAGGGTTAACAAAAGTGGAAGTGGATTGGTAGCACAATTTGAAAAGACACACCAAATGTAGCGGAAAGTGTTTTACAGTGGAATCCGGATGAATATAGAAAGAAAGGCAGGCCTAAGAACTCATGGCATAGATCAACACAAAAGGAACTAGAGAAAGGGGGACATTCATGGCAAAGTACAGAAGCGAAAAATTATGCGACAAGGATTTCAATTATAAGTGGCCTATACTCCACATTGTGGAGGCGCAATGGCCCAGTGGTTAGGGCAGTGGACTCACGGTCGTAGGATCGCGGTTTCGATTCCCAGACCGGGCATTGTGAGTGTTTATTGAGCGAAAACACCTAAAGCACCACGAGGCTCCTGCAGGGGGTGGTGGCGATCCCTTCTGTACTCTTTCACCACAACTTTCTCTCACTCTTTCTTCCTGTTTCTGTTATACCTGTATTTCAAAGGGCCAGCCTTGTCACACTCTGTGTCACGCTGAATCTCCCCGAGAACTACGTTAAGGGTACACGTATCTGTGGAGTGCTCAGCCACTTGCACGTTAATAAATGAGCTGCGATGTCACAGGTGCCAAGCTGTATCGGCCTTTGCCTTTCCCTTGGATAACATCGGTGATGTGGAGAGGGAAGGGTGATATGCATGGGCGACTGCTGGTCTTCCATAAACAACCTTGCCCAGACTTGTGCCTTGGAGGGTAACTTTCTAGGTGCAATCCCGTGGTCATTCGTGACCGAAGGAGGTCACACACATACTCCACATTGGAGGGTTAAAGTCATAAAGAAGAAGCTTAATAACAAAACAGTTATATTCATAAATTCATTATTTTCAACATTAATTACAACAAAAGAAGTGTTCCAACAAAAGTATGGTAGCAAAAGGGTGACGATTCTTTTCTTCTCCTCCTAGCAAGAACAACTTTAACTGAAATTTTTTCTTCATCACATTAAGTATCGTATCACTCACTAAACATTATTTTGTAGTTAGATAGGCGTAGGGGTGGCTGGGTGGCAAGAAGATTTGTTTCCCAACTGCATGATTCCAGGTTCATTCCCACTGCATGGGACCTTGGCCAAGTGTCTTCTACTATAGCCCCAGCCCAACCAAAACCTTGTGAGTGGATTTGGTAGATGGAAACTGAAAGAAGCCTGTCACACGTGTGTGTGCATGTTTCCACCACTGCTTGTCATCCAGGGTTGGTGTGTTTGCATCTCTGTAACTTAGCAGTTCAGCAAAAGTGACTGATAGAATAAGCACCGGGCTTAAAGAAAAAAAAAAAGAAAAGAAAGTATTGGATTCATCCGACTAAAAATTTTTCGATGTGCTGCTCCAGCATGGCAACAACATAATGGCTGAAGCAAGTAAAAAATAAAGATATGATAGAAGCAAAACATCTAAAGCAATGTATATTTTATACTTACCAACACGCTTCCATTTATTCCCTAAGTATATGGATATTTTGTTGAGGTGTTTCTCAGTCAGTATTGTATTAGACTCTGCAAAAATATTTCCATGATTCTTAAGAATTTATATTGAAATGTTTCATATTTACTTTTTTGTTTAGAAATAACAGTCAAATCGCCATCAAATTTCACACTCTATCTTAAATGCTGGACATTCCACTCTCCATGACAATTTCACTGTACTCTTTCCATTGCATTTTCCAAATAATGTAAGTGTTGCTGATGCCATGCTCACTTATCATCTGCTCCCAATTCCATACATCTCTCTCTTGTCCCCCATCCTCAACTGACCACATATACTATACTGTTTCAGAATGGTAAGATCAACAAAAAAAGTACTCCATCCAGGGAGAGATAAATAATATTTACTAAAAACATAATATATGTTTCTGTGTGCTACTATTAGTTTCATGTACTGAGAACATGCCAATCAGTGTTTTATAACACATCCAGTGTCCCAGCACAGTCATCAGACACTTATGCCATGTTGGCACTGTCTGATGATTGTGCTAGGACACCAGACATGTTATAAAACACTGACTGGCAAATCCTCAGCATGTGAAACTAATAGTAGCACATAAAAACATACATTGTGTGTATTAAATATATATCATCTTCACCATTTTTTCTCACCACATCATTCCATGTCTCCCTGGGTCTACTCCTTCCATATGTTCCTCCACATTTAGAGCTCAGCACTTCTTTATGCAGCTATCCTAATCCATAGGCATCACATGACCAAATCAGCACAGTCTTCTCTCTTGCACACAACATATGATGCCTCTTATACCCAGTTTTCCCCTTAAATCATTTACACTCTGTTATGCATATACTACTACTTCTAATGATCCACCCAAACATTTGAGGGAGTCTATTGTCTGCATATTTTTAGTGCTTATTGTACCTGCACATTTGCCACACACAAAGACTATATTCTTAGTTAACCTTCCTTTGACACTGCTGCACCTCTTATGTGTTCAAAGTTTGCATGAGGAGTTTCTACCTACGCTCTTCTTACATACCAAGCAGGACCATCTCCTAGAAGGGATTTGTGATTTATCTGTTTCCCTACTTACTAGGACTTTTGGTTTTTGCTAAATTAACCCTAAGGCTCTTAGATTCTAGATCTTGTTTCTAGATCCGAAATTGCTTCACTAGGTCAGTCAGTGATTCAGCTATAAGAACAAGGTCATCAGCATAGAGAAGCTCCCAAAGACAACCAATCTTGAATTCCTCTGTTAAGGCCTGGAGGACTAAGATAAACAGGAGGGGGCTGGGAACTGAGCCTTGGTGGACTCTCACCTATACACTGAATTCATTGCCAACCTTCACCTTACTGGCAGCATTCCTGTACATGGCTTGTTACTAAACACTCATTCACTATTAGCTTTCACATTGACCACCAGATAAGGGAGCAGGGCACCCTGTCAAAGGCTTTCTTCATGTTGACAAAAGCCAGGTACAGAGGTTTATTTTAAGCCAAATATTTCTCCTGCAGTTGTCTAACCAGGATTATGGCATCAGTCATGCTCCTGCCTGGCACAAATCTGAACCGCATCTCATCTACACTATCTCTGTTCCTAATTAATTGAGCTATGACTCTTTCTATGACTTTCATCACATGGTCCAGCAATTTGATGTCTCTGTAATTATCACTTTTGTCTTTGTAGCAGTTGACTATAATGCTGCTACACCAATCATTGGGTATGACTCCCTCATGGACAATCTGATTAAATATACTAGTGACTAAGCTATATCCTACTCGAGATATTTTAAGCATCTCAGCAGTGATTCCTGATGGGCCAGGGACTTTTCCTCTCTTCATGTCTTTAATTGCTTTATCTATCAAGTTACTATCGATTCAGATAGCTGGTCCCTCAGTAGGGCCAACATCTGGCAGACTCTCCTCCCATTAGTTCTCCACATTTAACAGCCTTTCATAATGGCATTTCCAAGCCATTTTCTTAGCAGAATCATTAAATGCAAGTAAACTATCATCCATGCAGACACATTTCTCTCCTATGACATCACAATTTTCTCTCACACACTGTCTTGCAATCTGAAACACTTCAAGTCTCTGGTCCTCATGTAGCAGAACATTGGCAAACTTCTTTTCTGCTTTTTCCCTGGCTAAGTACACCTATCTCATAACTTTCCTTCTGACTATCTGATATAGTTTCCTGATACCATCACACTTCCAGGCTTGTTTCTTTTCTTCTCTAATGGCCCTTTCAACTATACTGTTCCATCACCATGTCACCACAGATCAAGAAGGGACTTAGCAGATTTAAACAGCAGCCTTTAACAGGTTGTCTTGTAGGAACCTCCAGTTGTTTTCCACATTATATGTTGCTATATCTTCCTCTTTTCCAGCAAATCCTTCAAGTAACACATCTCTAAATCTCTGTCCATTCAGATGATCCTTAAGCTTCTAAACCTTTCTTTTCCATACAGGTTGTCATCTGGGCAGCCATTTATCTCTGATCCTGAAGTATTTAACAACTAACTTATGTTGAGTGGGGTGCATTCTTCACCTGGGAAAGTTTTGGCATTTATAAGTAGCCATCTTCCCCATTTTCTGGCAAGAATGTAGTCAACCTGACTAGTGTACCCTCTAGATTGGTAGGTGAACAGGTGACTGGGAGGTCTCCTGAAATTAGTATTGTAGATCATAAGGTCATTTGAATCACAGAACTCCAGCAGCCTGGCTCCCTCCTCATTACAGGAACCAAATCTGTTGCCACCATGCATGGCATGGAAGCTACCAAGATGTTGTCCAACATGCCCATTGAAGTTGCCAGCTACAAAGAGAAGGTCCCTGACATTCATCAATGAGGTGGTCTGCAAAAGGGTGTCATAAAATCGGTCTTTCTGTTCATCAGGTAGTCTCAGCTGAGGGGAATAGCCCAAGCTAATGGTTGCTGCTCCACATTGCAACACCAGTCTAAGCCTAAGTATTCTATCACACACTCTGACTACCTCGATTACCTTATCAATCCATTTTAAAAAATAAGTTGGGGTTTTTTCAAAATTAACCCTAAGGCCCTTAGATTCCAGATCTTGTTTCTAGACCTGATATTGCTTCACTAGGTCAGGTAGTGATTCAACTATAAGAACAAGGTGATCAGTGTACAGAAGCTCCCAAGGACAACCCCCAACCCTATCACTGTTTCCTACCCAGAAGATTTTATACCTATGGTCTTTGCCTATGAGAAACCTAGCAGAACCTTCTCTGCACCTTACTTCTCAGATGCAACACACTCTACATTCCTCTGTTCAAGCATCTCAACAATCTCCCCAAACTTACCTTTCAACCTATCAATGTGCCCCATTAAATGTGTGTGGCAAATCTGAGGGTGTGGAAGGTGTGGGCCAGGGAGACACAGGGATGGGGGATAGCATTTTGCATCTAGAAAGCAAGCTTGCATGTATGCTTGACCGACATATCGTATACTCTTTACTCTTTTACTTGTTTCAGTCATTTGACTGCAGTCATGCTGGAGCACCACCTTTAGTCGAGCAAATCGACCCCAGGACTTATTCATTGTAAGCCCAGTACTTATTCTATCGGTCTCTTTTGCCGAACCGCTAAGTGATGGGGACGTAAACACATCAGCATCGATTGTCAAGCAATGCTAGGGGGACAAACACAGACATATACACACACATATATATACATATGTACGACAGGCTTCTTTCAGTTTCCGTCTACCAAATCCACTCACAAGGCATTGGTCGGCCCGGGGCTATAGCAGAAGACACTTGCCCAAGATGCCACGCAGTGGGACTGAACCCGGAACCATGTGGTTGGTTAGCAAGCTACTTACCACACAGCCACTCCTGCGCCTATGTATAAGTACAAATAGGTTTCAACCTGCATACACTTCACTGTCATTTTATTCACTTATATACATGTGTGTGTGTGTGTATAGATACAAAAAAATAAGGAGTGCATTGTGTTACATGAATAATATTTTCAGGAGTCAAACATGTAGCGTAATAAACAAATGAACAGAAAAAGGACATGGGACACCATCTCCTCATCAGTTAAGGGCTAGGGTGTCAAATGCAATTTCATGACATTGAAAGCCTTACAAAAATATTATACAAAATCTACAGGTATGACTGTGTAGTAAGAAGTTTGTTTCCAAACCAAATGATTCTAAGTTCAGTCCCATAGCATGGCACTTTGAGCAAGTGTCGTCTGCTTTAGCCTCAAGCCCACCAAAGCTTTGTGAGGTTTGGTAGACAGGTAGACAGAAACTGAAAGAAGCTCATTGTGTATATATGCGTGCGCATGTGTGTTTGTGACTGTGCTTGTCTCCTCCCCCCGCCACCCACACTGACTGACAACCAGTGTTGGTGTGTTTATGTCCCTGTAACTTAGAAGTTCAACAAAAGAGCGCTGATAGAATAACTACCACACAGCCACTCCCACTAAGTGCAGGAGTGGCTGTGTGGTAAGTAGCTTGCTTTACCAACCAGATGGTTCTGGGTTCATTCCCACTGCGTGGCATCTTGGGCAAGTGTCTTCTGCTATAGCCTTGGGCTGACCAAAGCCTTGTGAGTGGATTTGTAGACGGAAACTGAAAAGAAACCCGTCGTATTTATGTATATGTGTATATATATATATATATATATATATATATATATATGTATGTGTGTGTATTTATGTGTTTGTGTTTGTCTCCCCAACATCACTTGACAACCGATGGTGGTGTGTTTGCGTCCCTGTAACTTAGCGGTTCGGCAAAAGAGACTGATAGAATAAGTACTAGGCCTACAAAGAATAAGTCCTGGGGTCAATTTGCTCGACTAAAGGTGGTGCTCCAGCATGGCCACAGTCAAATGACTGAAACAAGTAAAAGAGTAAAGAGGTTTAAAAAGGAAATGAGTGCTGGGGGTCGAATAGTTCGACTAAAATCCCTCAAGGCAGTGCCCCGGCATTGCAACAGTCTAATAACTGAAACAAATAAAAGATTAATATGAAATCAACAAAGAGAAACTGCGTTTACTTACTGAAATATTTGCTGAATTTCTCCCTATGATTCACGCATTTTATCCTATCTTCTGAAGAGTATACATTTGTGACATTAGCGTTACCAATGAATACATTGCTCATTCCAATATTAATATTTGCTAGAATAAATGTATAAAATTCTAACTTAGCATTAGAGCATAAATTTTTGAGAATATAATATATACATAGGCATGGCTGTGTATTAAGAAGTTTGCTTCTCAACCACATAGTCCCAAGTTCAATCCCAGTGCAAGGTACTTTGGACAAGACTCTCCTAATATAGCCCCAGGTCAACCAAAATCTTTTCAGTAGATTTGATAGATAAAATCTGAAAGAAGCCCGTTTGTGTGCATGTGTATGTATGGCCCAGTGGTTAGAGCATCAAGTTCACAATCATGAGGTAATGACTTCAATTCCTGAATCGGGCTCTGTGTTGTTTTCTTGAGCAAAGCATTTTATTTCGCATTGCTCCAGTTCACTCAGCTGTAGAAATGAGTTGTGACATCACTGGTGCCAAGCTGTATTAGTCATTACCTTTCCCTTAGACAACATCAGTGGTGCGGAGAGGGGGGGGGGCTGGTATGCATGGGTGACAGCTGGTTTTCCACAAAAAAACTTGACCAGACTTGTGCCTCAGAGGGGAACCTAGGTGCAATCCCATGGTCATTCATGACTGAAGGAGGTCATTACCCTTTACTCTTATATATATTATATATATATATATATATATATATATATGTGTGTGTGTATTTATGTGTTGTGTTTGTCTCCCCAACATCACTTGACAACGATGGTGGTGTGTTTGCGTCCCTGTAACTTAGCGGTTCGGCAAAAGAGACTGATAGAATAAGTACTAGGCCTACAAAGAATAAGTCCTGGGGTCAATTGCTCGACTAAAGGTGGTGCTCCAGCATGGCCACAGTCAAATGACTGAAACAAGTAAAAGAGTAAAGAGGTTTAAAAAGGAAATGAGTGCTGGGGGTCGAATAGTTCGACTAAAATCCCTCAAGGCAGTGCCCCGGCATTGCAACAGTCTAATAACTGAAACAAATAAAAGATTAATATGAAATCAACAAAGAGAAACTGCGTTTATTACTGAAATATTTGCTGAATTTCTCCCTATGATTCACGCATTTTATCCTATCTTCTGAAGAGTATACATTTGTGACATTAGCGTTACCAATGAATACATTGCTCATTCCAATATTAATATTTGCTAGAATAAATGTATAAAATTCTAACTTAGCATTAGAGCATAAATTTTTGAGAATAATATATACATAGCATCATGCTGTGTATTAAGAAGTTTGCTTCTCAACCACATAGTCCCAAGTTCAATCCCAGTGCAAGGTACTTTGGACAAGACTCTCCTAATATAGCCCCAGGTCAACCAAAATCTTTTCAGTAGATTTGATAGATAAAATCTGAAAGAAGCCCGTTTGTGTGCATGTGTATGTATGGCCCAGTGGTTAGAGCATCAAGTTCACAATCATGAGGTAATGACTTCAATTCCTGAATCGGGCTCTGTGTTGTTTTTTGAGCAAAGCATTTTATTTCGCATTGCTCCAGTTCACTCAGCTGTAGAAATGAGTTGTGACATCACTGGTGCCAAGCTGTATTAGTCATTACCTTTCCCTTAGACAACATCAGTGGTGCGGAGAGGGGGGGGGCTGGTATGCATGGGTGACAGCTGGTTTTCCACAAAAAAACTTGACCAGACTTGTGCCTCAGAGGGGAACCTAGGTGCAATCCCATGGTCATTCATGACTGAAGGAGGTCATTACCCTTTACTCTTTATATAATTATATATATATATATATATATACACACACACACACAAAGTATGGGGGTTTAGTTCACAGGTGATCTAAATGATTAAGTACAAACACCCTGAAGAGCTACAGCATTATGCTGATAAAAATGATATGAAAACATGTTATTCAGGACTTTGAATGGTATGCGAGCCACAGAGTAGAGGCGCAACAAAACTCATAGGTCTTGGTGGCCAAACGATATTCCAGGAAAACCTGGAGATCCTTGATAGATTTGCCAGTCACTTTGACAGCCTACTTAATATCCCAAGTATCAATGGACTATGACACTCTCAAGAAGGTTACGCAACAGCTAATCATCCAATCCTTAGATGACAAACCTGTTTACAATCAATTCAATGACGTAATCAAACAACTGAACGAAAGTAAATACCCACTGAAATCTGGAAGCATGGAGGTGTAGAGATTATTAAAAGCCTGTATAGCACTGTGCTCCAGATCTGGAAGACGGAAACGGTTCCACAAGACTGGAAAGACACAGGCATCATTCTTGTCTTCAAAACAGGTTGTAAAGTGAACTCTGGAAACTACTGAGGAATATCTCTTCTATCAATAGCTGGGAAGATCTTGGCTCATATTCTATTAAACAGACTAAATGAGTATATCTGTCTTACCTGAGACTCAGTGTGGCTTCCATTGCAGAAGCACTGTGGATATGATCTTCTGTCTATGCAAAATTCAGGAAAAATGCATTGAGCTGAATATGCCTATGTATGTAGTTTTCATAGATGTCACAATGGCTTTTGACACAGTATCAGTCCTACACGAAGGAATGCAAGCATTTATAGTACAAAATAGTAATACCTCAAGTGAGGTTGCAGTGATAAATGAAGTTAGTCAGGGGTGCATACTTGCTCCAGCACTGTTCTCCCTCTATCTCACAGCAGTGTTGGAAGTTGCCTTTAAGGAAGTTGGAGTGGGGCTTACATCTAGATGTGGCATGATGTTGATCTGTTCAAGGCTGCACAATATAAAGCAAAGACATGCATTATAAAGGCCCTATTGCAAAAGATGCTGATGATAGTGCACCAGTTGCCTACAGTGCTGAAGATATGCAGAATCTGGTAGGTAACTTTGCTAGAGCTGCACAAAAATTCAGCTTAAAGATTAACATTAGAAAAACCAAATGCCTTTACCAACCTGTGGAGAACCTACATGTGCCTGTAACAGAAGAAAACATCACTATTAGATATGAAAGGCTGGCCCAATGCAAAGCATTCAAATACCTAGGCAGTACCATCTCAGATAATGCATGACTGGACCAGGAAATCACATACAGAATGAGCAGAGCTAGTGCTTCATTTGGCAGACTGGTTATGTTCTGAGTTCAAATTCCGCCGAGGTCGACTTTGCCTTTCATCCTTTCGAGGCCGATAAATTAAGTACCAGTTACGCACTGGGGTTGATATAATCGACTTAATTCCTTTGTCTGTCCTTGTTTGTCCCCTCTATGTTTAGCCCCTTGAGGGCAATAAAGAAATAAGAATATTTGAGTTAGATATGGCCAGTTTAAATGCTAAAGAGTGAAACCCCATCCAGTAGTTCAGGACCACCAGGGTTTTGAGGAATGTGGAACCACCTCTGTTAGCCACTGTTTGTTGTTCCCAGGTCTACTTTGGCCTGAGTAGTAGCACCTGTCAGAGTTCCAGATAAGGCCTAAATAGCATGAAACTACCTGAGCCAGGGTACACTGAAGTTATGGGATGCAGCATGGTGAATGTGAATTATTTTGGCAAACTAATTTCTTGAATCAGTGACAAATGCCACTAGATGCTGAGTGAATGAACAAACAACAAAGTGTCAATGATCAGGATTGTCTTGTTAGCAAAATACTGCTTTTATCTGTAGTTGTGGCAAGTGCAAGTGAGATATTTTAGCTCATGAAAGACCAAGGTGATTAAAACCCAGGCCAGATGTGCATGCCATATGGATTATTCGGGATACTTGGAATGGGAGAGTTGTATTGGTACAAGTAAGTTTCCAAATCAGATGATGATGAATTATGACAAAGGGAAAACAAAGCGATGATGTAGATGATGTAGGTAATTCAGGATGAAACAGTAAGGATAACAAAATAATAATGACGAAGTGTTGCTAACAAAGTAAAAATAGCAATGATGACAAAGTAATGATTGACAAAGACTGATGGAGAAGTAATGATGATGAAGTAATAACGGGAAAGTAATGATTACAAAGAATATTTGTAAATAATAATAAGAGAGTAATGATGATAAATAAGCGATGGAAAAGTAATGATGACAGCATAATAAGTAATGATAATTAAGAAATTATGATAGGGAAGCAATGCAAAGTAATGATGATGAATTTATCTAAGGAAATATAAAAAAGATTGGAGCATACAGCATTGTGAAAACATGTTTAGAGCTTTTGCTCCTTCTGAATGAGGATCATTATAAGAGGAGTCTGGCTGGTTGTGAAATAGATCATCTTTATGGCATCTTGGGTCAAATTCTTTTCTGGGATCCTCTCTGGGAAGGAGTGTTGCTTGCATATTATAGCTACGAGTTCTTTTAGGGACCAACATGGCAGGAGTATTCTTGCTAGGATAATCACAAGGTCGAGGTACTGCATCAGTTTTACTGTCGCTATCTTCATTAGATTTGGGTATTGCCCTTATTTTATTGTGGCTTTCTTTTGTAGGCTTGGGTATTGAATCGTCATCATTTCTGTCATTTTCATTAATTATGGGCACTGCTTTAGTTTCTGGAGTTTCACTAAGACTAGGTAATGTATCAGAGTTACTGATGGACGTTTCAAAGCATACAGGCTCTGTATTGGTTTCAGAATTGTTTAATGGTACAGCATCAGTTTCATCTTCTCTGGAATAAAAATGAAAGATGAACAAAATATCTATTATGAGTTGATTCCACAAACATGAATGTATATATTTAACCCTTTTGTTACCATATTTCTGTTGAGATGCTCTGTGTTTCTTTCAATTATTTTAAATATAACAAAGAATTTAATAA
>NC_043022.1:23410668-23515668 GCF_006345805.1 Octopus sinensis
AATCCACTCACAAGGCTTTGGTTAAACAGCTTCTATGGATGTGTGTAGCTGAGAGAGATATCTAGAGAGAGAGAGAGGGAGACAGAGAGAGAGAGAGAGAGAGAGAGCGAGAGAGAGAGAGCGAGAGAGAGGGAAGCAAAGACAGAGAAATGGGATGAGTGGATAAATACGAATGTTATCTAACATAATTTAGCCTTCTGCTAGTAGAAGCTAGATCATTTCGTGTTGCAGATATTTCATATTTAGTGCATCTGGTTTACCTCATCAGCTGATAATGAATGAAACCCGAAGTTGTCTCTTTCTCTCTCCCCACCTTTCCTCTTAGTAATTCTACTTGTTGTTTGCTCCCGTCTTTTTTCTTTTTTGCTGTCTGTTGACTTCTGTAAGTTTCTTTTAATAAATACTTCAGAACAAGTCTATTGGACAGGTCTGCGATGATGTTATCTCTTGAATAACTGGTGGGGATGTTTGTATACAATTTTGTTGGCCAGAATTTTACTGATGTCATTATTCAATCTGCCAAAACTCAGTTTATCGTTTGCAACGAATTTCCTGATTGAAAACAAACACATGCCGTATTGGAATGCTACACATACCCACACACATACACGTGCATGCACTCATATACGTGTATGTGTATATATACATACATATATATGTACATGCATATATATATATATATATATATATATATTTAAATGGATGAATGAATTATCCTTTGTTTACCGTTAACATACAAGTAACACGGATGAAGCGACCTATTCAAAGGTAGAAACTCCAGGTTAATGTGCAGTAATTTGTGTAGTATAAGTAAATAAATAGAGTTGAACGAAGATGTTATTAAAATTCTTTTACTTTCGACATATGTTTCGAAGACAACATTGATTTTATAGAGCGATCTTACAAATGTAAACACTGGCAGAAACATACCTTTAACTCATATAAGTGATTTCGCCAGTCTTTATAGTTTGAACAGTTAGTTTAACGTGCACTTTACTTCAATAGAGAAATCTACTTCTAAGCCTTTGAACATTTTTTCAACCAACGTATCCCTCTTTATTTGTTCTCTACTTATTATTTCTTTTACCCTTCTCTTCCTAGTATCTGACGTCAAATCTACTAAATGGTTTTTTTAAATACTTAATAACGTTCTATTTATCATTTAGGCAGTCATCGTAATTGTTATAATGTCTTGTTGTTGAGATAGACTCTCTTTCTTTCCTGATGAGAAGATTGCATTTTACACCGTTTATTCCTTTGGAATAAAACCAATGTTGGCTTCGAAACATATGTCGAAAGTAAAAGAATTTTAATGACATCTTCGTTCAACTCCATTTATTTACTTATATATATATATATATATATTAATAATAGAAGGGTAAAATTTATTAATTAAATTAATTAATTAATTAATCAATTAATTAACAATTTTACCAAGTAGATCGGTACGTTAAAATAACCATTATAGGTAAAATTATCCACATAATTATAATTAGGGGTCACCTAACTGCTTTACCACATACCGAAATTAGAAAAAGGATTTAAAAAAGGAATTTTTAACTCCTTTTTCTAATTTTGGTATGCAGTGAAGCAGTGAGCTGAACCCTAATTATATATATATTTATATATATAAATATAGATATACCTCATTCTACATTGGTAATTGGCTCCAGGAGATACGACTTAAGTAAAAAAACATCTTAAGTTGAATTAACTTGTCTCTAGGCTAGGCCAATTTACTTGTCTGTAGGCTAAACCGACAATAACCATTTCCAGTTTTGTACTTTATATATGAATGCATTTTCAATAATATATGTTTAATAAAAACCTATTTTAAACTTACAAACAAATAATTTTTATTTTTTAATACAGTACAGTAAAAAAAAAAGTAATTTAAATTTATGAATACAATTTGGCAATGTTTACCAAACATTGCGAACACATAATTTATGAATGCAGTTTGGAATAAGACATGGTAAAATAAAGCCTTTTTTAAGCTTAAAAATCAAATTCAGTAATTATTATTATTTTGCAATAGTAAAAAGAACTAAATTATTTAAAATTTACCAATACGTATATACGATTTGGTGGTTTACATTGCGGATGTAGATGGCTGTGGATCGTCAACATCAATAGCTGACTCTGGCTGTTCTTGTTGTTCGATATGCTTAAAAAACCAGTTGAGAGTTCCTTGAACTGTCTTCTTCTTTTCCTCAAAGATTACATTATAAGGAGCAAAAGCACCCATAATCTCGGAAAAGTGTTGAGCATTTGGATCCATATCCTCGAACATAGAAAGACCTTTCCTGATATATGCAAATGCTTGCTGCATTTTCTTAATGGTAAAGTGATGTGGCTCATGTTCGACTTCCTCTTCTTTATTTTTCTGCTCGTGAAGCTCTATCAAATCCTCATTTGTCAGGGGATGCTTATCTTTATCAAATAAATCTATGAAATCCTCCTGTTTCTGTCCCTCTGTCACACTAACTTTTCACCACCTGACACAAGGTTACCTCCTCCAACAATCTGCTCTCAAAGGATCTTTGTTTGTTAAGGTGCTTGGTGACCCCACCAGTGCTGGGTGCCACACAAAAAGCATCCAGTTCACACTATAAAATGGTTGGCATTTGGAAGGGCATCCACCTGTAAAAACCATGCTGAGGCTGACCCCGCCAGTGCTGGTTGGTATTAGGAAGGGCATCCAGCTGTAAAAGCCAAACCATAGCAAACAGTAAAACCTAGTGCAGTCCTCTGGCTTCTCAACTCCTGTCAAACTGTCCAACCCATATTAGCATGGAAAGTGGACATTAAATGATGATGATGATAATGACGATGATGATCGTGGTGAGGATGATGATACACATACACACACATACCTAAGAAAAATATTCAAGAAATTCAATCAGTCCCCAACAGTTACCACCGACTTGACCGTGGTCAACTTCCTTGAAATGATCCCTAGACCTGAAAACAGGTAAGTACTGCTTCACAGGAAGCCCAACAAGGTAACTGTGTACATCCACAGAAGTTTGAAACACTCACCTGCTATAATTAGAAACCTAGTTTCAGGTGTTAGCAGAAGACCATTCAAGTTTTCAGCTTATAAGCTCATGTTCAACAGGGATGCTCTCTACTACAATGATCCATTGGTGAGGAGTGAATTTTCTGAAAAGTTAGCATATATGGAAGACTCCCAACCTCTACCCTCACACTCAAAGATGACCAGAAAGAGAAAGATAATCTGTTTCAATTTTCCATTTAACCTAGAAGTTTCCACCAATGTAGCTAAGCCACATGTTCATTAAGGAACATTTTCCCAGTGGTCATAAATACTATAAGCTTTTCATCTCACATAATGACAAGGTGAGCTACCCCTGTTTAGACAATATTTTTCTAACATTGCAAGCTACAAAAGACACAAACATGCACTTGCACAACTTCCAACTCCAGGCTGTAATTTTTGAAACCTTACCATCTTCCCTCTAGGGGGATCCTACCTCTCAAGGGCCATATTCTACAGAGCCACCCTCACATCTGATGATATCACAAGGCACTATGAACATGGGAACCAGTGACTTCAAGGGAAGGTACACCCAGCATATGCATTCACTTAGAGGCAGGGATAAAGAAAATTCCATCTCTTTGTCTCATTTCCTCTCATTAATGCATCTGGTGTCACTGGAGTGTCGATCTCACTTCTAACAATACCAAGTGACCTGCCTTGGCTGATGCCATCCCAGTTTCTGATAGCCATCTTGGACTTTCTGCATCCCTGCATTTAGTAAACTAAGCCTGACAAGCAAGGTTTTTGTAACGAGCCAACAAAACTCTAAGTTGCATGGAGCTGAATCAAACTGTTTTAAATATTAATATATGTAATTCCTATTAAATGTATTAAGTGTCCCTCTTTCTTTTGTTTTTCCAATCAACTGTATTTATATACAAAAACAATTGCAGCATGGAAGGTGCTTATAAGCCATTTAAAAACACACAAAAACCGTTAGATTCACTTCAACATTTAATTTATATACACAATATATGTCCCCTGTGCCGGTAGCATGTAAAGAGCACCTTCTGAACGTGGCCGATGCCAGCGCAGCCTTGACTGGCTTCTGTGCCGGTGGCACGTAAAAAGCAGCAACCGATCGTGACTGCTGCCAGCCCCCCCTGGCACCTGTGCCGGTAGCATGTAAAAAGCACCCACTACACTCACAGGGTGGTTGGCGTTAGTAAGGGCATCCAGCTGTAGAAACACTGCCAGATCAGACTGGAGCCTGGTGCAGCCTCCTGGCTTCCCAGACCCTGGTTGAACCATCCAACCTGTGCTAGCACAGAAAACGGACATTAAACGATGATGATGAAGAGTTACATATACAAGAGTTATATATTCAAGAGTTACATATGTTAAATAGTGAGCAGAGCCTCAGAAGTAAATATTCAAGTGTGGTGTATACCACAGGCTACTCTTCAAACCAAGGATATCTTGATTAAATGCACATTCACATTGCTGCAAGGAGGTACATGTTAACATGGCAGATTCAATCATAACTACATTGCATTGCTTTTGTTTTCTGTGGATAGATACCCTTCTTAACATCAACCACTCCACAGAGTGTGCTGGGTGCTTTTTATGTGGCACCATCACCTGTGCTTTTTATACAGCACCAGCACTCCCATACTAAACAAATAAAAGCGTAAAAGAATATATATATATAAATATAAATGTATATAAATATATGTGAAGACCCAACAAATGAAGAGAGTGTATGGCTTGCAGGACAGCCTGCTGTGCTTACCTTGGATTGTAGGGCAACCTGCTGCATGGCTCGCAGGACGGCCTGCTGTGTTTACCTTGGATCATAGGGCAACCTACTGTGCTTGAGGAGACCTACTGAGTCAAGTACATCAACATCAAAATAAAAATCAAATGGAAATTGTAGTTATGACACCTGTGCCGGTGGCACATAAAATACACCATCCGAACGTGGCTGATGCCAGCACCACCTTGACTGGCGTTCATGCCGGTGGCACGTAAAAAGCACACACTATACTCACAGAATGGTTGACATTAGGAAGGCTATGCTGAAGCACTGCCTTTAGTCGAGCAAATTGACACCAGGACTTATTCTTTGTAAGCCTAGTACTTATTCTATCTGTCTCTTTTTGCCAAACCGCTAAGTTACGGGGACGTAAAAACACCAGCATCAGTTGCCAAGCGATGTTGGGGTGACAAACACAGACACACAAACATACACATATATACATACATATATATGACAGGTTTCTTTTCAGTTTCCGTCTATCAAATTCACTCACAAGGCTTTGGTCAGCCCAAGGCTATAGTAGAAGACAATTTTCCAGAACCATGTGGTTGGCAAGCAAGCTACTTACCACACAGCCACTGTATATAAATATAAATGAATATATATATATATATGGCATGGCTGTATGGTTAGGGAGCTTGCTTCCTAGATACATGGTTTCAGGTTCAGTTCCACTTTGGGTAGGTGTCTTCTACTATAGCCCCGAGTCGACCGAAGCTTTGTGATTGAATTCGGTAGGCGGAAGTTACTGCCATGTGTGTATGTGTGCGTGTAGGTGCTCAGAGCCTCTCCAAAAGGGAGAGAGGGATATATAAATATATATGTGCACCAGTCCCGCATAGCCCCAGCCCATTGGATTTCAGAACAACCTGCTGTGCTTGAGGAGACCTATTGAGTCAAGTACATGAACATCGAAATAAATATCAAATGGAAATAGTAGTTATGATACCTGTGCCGGTGGCACATAAAAAGCACCAACTGATTGTGGCTGCTGCCGGACTCCCCTGGCAACTGTGCCGGTGGCACGTAAAAAGCACCCACTACACTCATGGAGTGGTTGGCGTTAGGAAGGGCATCCAGCTGTAGAAACCCTGCCAGATCAAACTGGAGCCTGGTGCAGCCTCCTAGCTTCCCAGACCCCGGTCGAACTGTCAAACCTGTGCTAGCACGGAAAACGGATGTTAAACGATGATGATGATGATGATGATATATATATATATATATATATGTATATATATATAAATATAAATGTAAATATAAATATATATGTAAATATATATATATAAAATTAGAAAAAAATCACCTTTCATCAATTCAAAATGAACAATTAAATTACACCATCCAGTAAATTACACATAATAGAAATATTAACATTAAAATAACAATAAAATGTCAAAGATTAAGTAAATTGCAAAAAAATAATAATAATAATTAGTACAAATTGTAGAAAATTAGTTATTATTATTATTTTTTTGCAATTTACTTAACCTTTGACATTTTATTGTTATTTTAATGTTAATATCTCTATTATGTGTAATTTACTGGATGGTGTAATTTAATTGTTCATTTTGAATTGATGAAAGGTGGTTTTTTTCTAATTTTATATATATATATATATATTACTAGCAGTATCGCCCGGCGTTGCTCAGGTTTGTAAGGGAAATAACTATAAAGCATTTTTAGAGAGTTATAGCCAAAAAATAGCAAAAAAATGATGGTAAATTTTTTTGAGAGTTAAAAAAGGTGGAGTTGCGTCCCCTAGACAGTTTGTGGTTTGTGTTTCTGATTCTCGACCCCATGTCGAATTTATCGATTTTTTTCAGAACTGGGGGAACTTTTCAAAATTTTGGCTGCGTTAGTTTTGAATTATGACATTGGGCTATGTGTGTGTCAAGTTTCATCAGAATCGGTTGAAAGCCGTGGTCAGGGTGAGGGTACAAGCAAACAGACACACAGAAACACGCACAGACAAACTGCCGTTTATATAGAGAGAGATATTGTGTGAAATTTGATTTAGTACTTCTAAATTGAATTTTTTTTCCTTGTAAGTTTTGGATTTGATCCCCTCAAATATTAATAATTATGTAAATATATATATATATACACATACATACATAAGTATATATATACACATATATATATATTTCTTTACTGCCCACAAGGGGCTAAACATAGAGGGGACAAACAAGGACAGACAAAGGGATCCCAGTGCGAAACTGGTGCTTTATTTATCGACCCGGAAAGGATGAAAGGCAAAGTCGACCTCGGCGGAATTTGAACTCAGAACGTAACGACAGACGAAATACCGCTAAGCATTTCGCCCGGCGCGCTAACGTTTCTGCCAGCTCATATAAGTGGAAGGCCAGTTTATGGGATTATTTTAGATTTCCCGTCCATTAAGGATTTAGCCTTATGGCGTATCGTTAGATCCCAAAAATCCGTTGGCCCATGACCTCTTGTACATACAATAAGCATAACAAATTTTTTGTTTGACTGTCACTCCTCAATTTTCAAACAGTGCAGCCAAAGAGAGAAAATTCACTCGAAAGTAAAATATATCTATCTACACACACACACATTCTTATACAAGAATGTTGTTGACAATAACTTCGAAGTTTCAGCCAGCTAACCCAACGTCCGACGAAGGTTTGGCTGGCCAAATCTTCGACGGACTATGAACAACATACTTGTATAAGGACAAATCTGTAAACAATTGACAAATTAAATTTAAATGTTGAAGTGAATCTAACGGGTTTTGTGTTGTTTTTAAATGGCATTCTGTATTTGTTTCAGCACACGATCTCAGATCAGGTCACTTGCTATGCAAGTACATCTCCGGGAAATAAATTTGTACACCACAGTACAGAGTAACCCATCAGATTAATGTAAAATTGCTTTTATTATAACAGGACGTTAAAACAAACACGTGCGCGCGCGTGTGTGTATGTGTGTGTGTGTGTGTGTACGTAGGCGCTTCCTGGTTCACTGGATAAGAATTACGTGTTTATTCTATGATAAGAATGTTTCAGCATTCGATAGAAATTTAACAGCCGTAAAATAAAAACAAAAAGAGATGGATTTAAACGCAAAAGTTATTTTGAAAAGTTAAGAATAGTATTCTTTGACTGACCTATGTAGTTCACTGGATCCGTCCATGGCAGCCCCTACTGTTTCTGTGAACGAAGTTCGACAAGTGACGACAAAGCAGGAAGGAAGATATATATATAGAAATATATATTGACACGAAATGGGAAGTGATTTCACGTAATAATCAGCACTGGGCAAAGCCACGGTGATATTGAACAAGCAATTTCAATTCTGTTACAACAAAAAACAAAAACATCGAATGCACACGGCACTCAGAGCCAAACATACACACACACTCACACATGTGCGTGCATACATACATACATATGCACACAATCGCGTACACTTGCGAAAGTGCAGAGATTAGCAACAATATCGAATTACAAGTGAAATTGACAACGAAAGTCCACCCCTCTGTCTCTCTCTTTATCTCTCTCTCTCTCGGCATATTCATACACAAACCTGTATGTATATATGTATGCATGTTGGCGGAAGGATTTTAGTTGTGATACGCTGAGATGCAGCAGCTTGTAAAAATTACGTGGTTTGATGTTGGCCTGGTTGGAGTTCGGGAACAAGCAAAACATCACATACTCTTTTACTTGTTTCGGTCATTTTTACTGTGGCCATGCTGAAGCACCGCCTTTAGTCGAGCAAATCGACCCCAGGACTTATTCTTTGGAAGCCTAGTACTTATTCTATCTGTCTCTATTGCCGAACCGCTAAGTTATGGGGATGTAAACACGCCAGCATCGATTGTCAAGCGATGTTGGGGGGACAAACACAGACACACAAACATATACACACACATACATATATACGACGTGCTTCTTTTAGTTTCTGTCTACCAAATCCACTTACAATGGTTTGGTCGGCCCGAGGCTAAAGTAGAAGACACTTACCTAAGGTGCCACGCAGTGGGACTGAACCCAGAACCATGTAGTTCGTAAGCAAGCTACTTACCACACATGGTGAATAAATAAACAAAAAAAATGGGAGATTGTTTAAAGTTTTTAGTAGCTTTTTAATTTCATTAATAATGAGATTGTACCATTAAAAAAACTAGGAAAAAATCTAAAATACTCGGTCAATATAAACTTTGAGACCCGTTAACAAAAACAAAAATAAAAATAAAAAACCCAGCCTGCTAGATGTTAAAAGCTGTGTAGAAAAGGAATATGCAAACAAAAAATTGCACAGACAAACGGTGGGGTGGGTGAGAAGAGGGCTATCGGAAAATTCACAAGATCCGATTTTTCCCTATTACTTTCAGGAAAAAATTTCATCAATATATGATGAAATTCTATAAAAAAATACGGATCTTTTTGGTTTGAACGGCAGTTTTTCTAGTGGTGCCATATGAAATTGTCACCCATAATTATGACCCTAGAATCGATCTATTGCATTTCAATCTCTTTTAGGGTTAGGGTTAGGGTTAGGGGTGGGGGCAAGAGTATCTTTTTTTCTTCACAAATGTAAATAAAACCAATCTGTTTCTTAAACGAGGGACATATTCATACGGCACAGAATGCTTTTTAACTCAATAGACGTCACTGATTGGTTGAAATTGCAGAAATTGAAGAAAAAAAACAGAAATATCTTACAAACTATAGAATTTTCTCAATAAAGCCAAGAGAAAAAGATGTTTTATAAGCACATTCTACCAGTATACGAGGTTTAAATTTTTTTAGTTACCTAGAAATTATGTTAAAAACTGCCGTTCAAACCAAAAAGATCCAAAAATACCATTCAAATGGCACAAATTATGATTATAAAGATATTACTGGGGGAGAATTTTTTCGAAGAGATGAGGAGAGGACTGTTGGAAAATTCACACGATCCGTTTTTTTCCTCTTATAATTTTCAGGAAAATGGATATCTTTTAATGAAATTTTACAGATGCACCTTTCAAACAGCATAGATAACGATTATAAAGAAATTTGTGGGGAAAATGTTTTCCAAAAGGGTGAGGAAAAGACTGTCGGAAAGTTCACACAATCCGTTTTTTCCCCCACTCATAATTTTCGGGATCTAGTTTAGCGCCCGGTCACCAAAGCAAATTTTTTTAACCGGATTCCTATGTTTTCAATGTTGGAGATTCCGCATATGCAAAAACCACGTTTAAAAATTTTTTAATCCCCACCCCACAGTTTTAATTTTTAACTTTTTATGTATTTAAAAAAAAAAAAATCTACATGGATGTCCTTCCTAATGCCAACCACTCCAAGAGTTGTAGTGGGTGCTTTTACATGCCACCAGCACGAGGGCCAGTCAGGTGGTACTGGCAACGGCCACTCTCAAATGGTGTTTTTATGTACCACCTGTACATGAGCCAGTCCAGCAGCACTGGCAACGACCTCGCACGAATGTTTCTTTTTACCGTATATTTCCATGTATATGATGACTTTTAGATAAGACGAGGTCAAAATTTGTAAAAAAAATTTCATGAATTTATCTCATATCTGTAGTATAAGACGACTGCTGAATTACAAAACCATCTGTGTACAGGCTCGCTTTTGCATCAGCAGGTATCTTTAGAAATATTGGTCTTGTAAAGATGATGTTATTACAAAAGTTTTTCTTAGGAATTTAAATAAATGAAATATCAAATCCATTTCTATATCATGTTTTTTTCATACACACATAGCCTAAAAGGGAACCATTGTTTTGTTCGTGTTTCATCTGTTGATCTCTTGCAAATACTGATTTCCTTCTTCTTCCTCTCCTTTTCCTGTTCACATACCAATACATACCAATATGTACTGTATATAACCTAACATCTCTCTATATATAAACGGCAAAATGTCTGTGTCCTTTATACAAATCCACACAATTTTTCAGTTAGAGGGCTCGCACTTTCTATAGTTATTCAAAACCGTCCAAGGGTGGTCGTGCAAATCTTTACATTTCCCTAGTCACCCCACAAAGCCATTAAAAAATCAATAGAAGTGACTTTTTTGTGAATTTTCTATCCAAAACCCAATCAAAATGCCTGAAACTTGATACACCAACTGAATGCCAGCTAGCAGTATGTGATTGGTCGGAGATTTGGACAGTACTCGCGTGTAAGTGCGCACACACGCAGATGTATATACATGCACTAGCACTATGACCCAGCGTTGCCGGGTCATAGTGCTAGTTTACCAATAAAAGCAAAGACAATTCTATATCATGTTTTTCCTATACACTTTGCCTAAAAGGGAAACCATTGTTTTGTTTATGCTTCTCAGCTGATCTCCAAAGAATTCTGATTCTTCTTCTTTATCAAAACTTTTTCACTATCATAACAAATGCTGACAATATGATAATGGTGTTTCATATGACTGAAATGTTCTAAACAGTTACAGCCAGCCTGGAGTATTAATAACCATTTACCAACACTTCATGTAAAACCACAAAGTGTCTAGTCAAGTGAAATTTATAATCATTTTATACCCATAACAATATGCAACCACCTGCAAAAAAGAAGAAAATATGAGACTAGTTTCAAATTGAAAGTTATAAAAGTAGCCAAGAGTTCTAACAATTGTGCTGCTGCTAGAACATTCAATGTTACTGAGAAGATAGTATGAGAGTGGAAAAAGAATGAGGAAAAATTAAGACAAATGGCTAAACAAAAATGTACAATGAGAAGAGAAAGCACTTGTTGACTGAATTTGGAAAATGATGTAGCAGAATGGGGATTCCAGTAGAGACAAGACAGCTACATTGTAACATGAAATATATTAAGATATTATGCCCTAAAATGGACTAAATTATATAAAGAAAAAAGTAAAGATTTTAAAGCAAGATCACTTAGGGTGCCAAGAGCACCATCCGAGCGTGATCGTTGCCAGAGCAGCCAACTGGCTTCCGTGCCAGTGGCACGTAAAAGGGCTTAATTCGAGCATGATCGTTACCAACGTTGCCTTACTGGCACCTGTGCTGGTGGCATGTGTAAAAGGATTCAAGCGAGGTCGTTGCCAGTACCGCCTGACTGGCCCCCGTGCCAGTGGCATGTAAAATGCACCCACTACACTCTCGGAGTGGTTGGCGTTAGGAAGGGCATCCAGCTGTAGAAACTCTGCCAGATCAGACTGGAGCCTGGTGCAGCCATCTGGTTCACCAGCCCACAGTCAAACCGTCCAACTTATGCTAGCATGGAAAGCGGATGTTAAACGACGGTGATGATGATGATGATATTTATTACCTATATTATGATTTTTTTTATTTTGTTAATCTCTTTGCATATCTGCATATCTGAGATTAAGGTTAGTTTACTTATAAGATCACTAAAAATTCTAAGTTTGATTTTTAGAATTGTGGTATAAGATGACCACAAATTTTTAGGGTAATTTTAGGATTTAAAGGTCATCTTATATGCAGAAATACACAGTATATATATATATGTGTATGTATATATATATATATATATATATATATAATATATATATATATATATATATATATATATATATACATGTGTATCTGTGTTTGAGTTTGTATTTGTCCCCCACTACTGCTTCACAAAAGGTGTTGCTGTGTTTATGTCCTTGTAACTTAATAGTTTGGCAAAAGAGGCCAACGGAATAAGTATTATGCTTAAGAAATAGGGCCTGGGGTCAATTTCATCATCATCATCGTTTAAGATCTGCCTTCCATGATGGCATGGATTTTGTTTGACTGAAACCCTTCTAGGCAGGGATAGATAGATAGATAGAGATAGATAGATAGATAGATAGATAGATAGATAGACAGACAAACAGACAGACGGGCGGATGGACGGATGGACGGGCGAGGTGAATAGATGAAAAGATAGATAGATAGATAGAGAGAGAGAGATGGATGGATGGATGGGAGAGTAGATGAAGAGATAGATAGAAGATAGATAGATAGATAGATAGATAGATAGATAGATAGACAGACAAACAGACAGACGGGCGGATGGACGGATGGACGGGCGAGGTGAATAGATGAAAAGATAGATAGATAGATAGAGAGAGAGAGATGGATGGATGGATGGGAGAGTAGATGAAGAGATAGATAGATAGATAGATAGATAGATAGATAGATAAATAGATAGATAGATAGATAGATAGATAGATAGATAGATAGATAGACAGACAGAAACACACACAGATAGATAGACACAGATAGATAGATAGACAGACAGACAGTCGGACGGACATACAGACAAACAAAGTAGGCATAAAAGACTAATAAGATATTCGAGAGATAGTTTATCTTACTAACTGGCTTTGCATTCACACACTGACTGCTATGTTTCCCCTGCACTCCCTTGCTCTCTATAACCTAATTATTATTACTGTTACCATCATCTTAACTTTAACTAGATTCTCTGTATGTAAGCTATTACTACCATCTCTGTCTTACTCTTTCACGCACATTATGACTGCACGCTCCATTCTTTACTTGAATAAACCCTATTGTTTTTTTGTGGCTATATGGTAAGAAGTTTGCTTCTGAAGCACATGCTTTTGTGTTCGACCTCACTGCATGACACCTTGGGCCAGTGTCTTCTGTTACAACCCCAAGTTGACCAAAGCCTTGTGAGTGGATTTGGCACACAGAAACTGAACAAAGTCCAGTATATATGCATATATACATATATATATACATATGAAGGGGTGCTGAAAGTTCCTGACTTTAAGGGTATTGTAAAAGGCCTTAAGGCGGTGAGCTGGCAGAAACGTTAGCATGCTGGGCGAAATGCATAGCCATATTTCGTCTGCTGTTACGTTCTGAGTTCAAATTCCGCCGAGGTCGACTTTGCCTTTCATCCTTTCGGGGTCGATAAATTAAGTACCAGCAGCTGCTTCGGCCAGGGTCAAGATACAGGACTCTTGACATGTCCAACAAAGCATGACACCTAAACCAATCAGCTCAACCAACCAATCAGCTTAAGTAATTGAGTGATACTACACACTGATTGGTCAGAATACAGTTTGCAAAACCTAACATCTGGAGCCTACACAGCTGTATTTAAAGCACAGATTCAATCATCTCGCTACAGTAAAAAATTTTTTTTTTAATTGCATTTTTCATCTGCGTTTTGAGAAATTGCTGCCTTTGTTGAGAGAGTTCGAAATTTTGATCATCGTTGTTTGTGTTAATTGTTATTTGAACAGTGCCCGTTGTGTAACGGTAATTTTCGCCCTACGGGGCAGAAAATTCTGTATTTAAAATTGTTATTACCTTCGAGGTAATTTTTGAAACATTCTTTGAGGAATGGAATTCGACTTGGCGTCGAAGAATGACTTCCCCGCGATGGGAACAAGTGAATTAAAGGAAACGGAAGTAACCAAACAGTCTTTTTCGGCCGCGGTAGGCGGAACCATGATGGACGTTGAATTCAAGATCGAACAACTGTTCGAATTCAGGAACTTGGTAAAAATGGAAGGAAACGAAGTCAAACTTGTACCGCCGCAGGCAAAGGTACAAGAAATAAAGGAGAAAACAGTCATATATAAAGTGTATAGCTACAAAGAAAAGAAAATTATGGACGTTAGAAACGAATTGGTCGAAAAGTGCTTGTCCCCGGTGTGGGACAAAAGCCGCCATGTCGTCCGAGGTGCGCGTAGCGCTACTGTTGAGGCACATTTTGACTCGGCTGAGATAGCAAGAGAGGTATCATCATTGACCCTGAAAAATGATGAGATCATGCTGCTACCCTCGTACATGGGAAAAAGAACAGCGAAACTGCTGGTAGAGGACATACCGAGAGGATACGATATAATGTGGGTAGCAGCAGCGGTCCTGCACAATATAGAGCGGGAAATTTCGATTCTGCAGATGAGAAGGAAAGAGGAGGTACGCTGGAAGGGACAGACGCTGGAGCTCCTCGTTCAGGCGGAAAACAAGATATTAGAGAACCTGCCCGATAGGATATTCAACGAAGATGGAACATCCATGAGAGTATCAGTAGAGGGACACAGACCTAGATGTTTTAAATGTGGAGAGAAGGGTCACGTCCGCTCGAACTGCATAAAAAAGAAGAAAACCAACGAAGCCCCTCCTCAAAGTGCTTCAAACACTGAAGGGGAGAAGGCAGAAAAGGATAACAAGACGACGACAAGCATAGAAACAGAAACGGATTGTACCGAACACATGGACTACACACAGGTAACACACAAAAGAAAAAAAGACAACACCCTGGAGTCCCCTCCCCAAACAAGGAAAAAACCAGCAAGCACCGCAGACATACACACGAAACAAATCCCCCAGCCCTACCCCCATGGCACTGTTTTCATTGGGAAACAGTTCGCCAAGCCCCTCCCCATAAAACAAGATGTGAAAAAGTCTTTAAAAAAAAATGATAAGATCATTGCTTTTGATGAAAAAAATGAAAGGGTATATAAATACTATAAATTTTCAAAATTTAAATTATATAGCAAGGCCACAGACATAAAAGCAACCACTCGCTTCGCGAAAATAAAGGAAGACGAGTGGAAGGAGGAAGTTCTTCAAGAACATCTAAAGAATAGACTGATCAGAGATGTGACAAAAGAAGTTCTGGAGGGTAAACTCGTTATAACCCCGGCAACCACACCTACCCAGAGCCCGGTGGCAACGCCGGTTAAGAGCCCTGCAGCTACGACCACAAGGGAGGAAGAAGGGGAAGCGGGCAGACTTAAACTGTCATGCTCCCTTTCTCAACCGTAAGTTCATTTATTTTTCTCTCACCGACAATGGCTAAGCTGGGTTGTGTGAATGTACGTGGAATGGGGTCGAAACGGAAACAAATTTGTTTCCTGAACGACCTCACGACACATGGAGTAGACATAGCTATTGCAACCGAGTCCAAGATGAGCGAGGCCCAAGCGTTCTCGCCTCTTCTAAATGGGTTCGAGAAATTTATTTCTCCTAGCCGAGGAGGAGGCAGAGGCGTGGCAGTCCTTATCAGGAAGAGCTTGGACTTGCAGGTAAGTACTGTCTTTCTGGACCCAGAAGGCAGGCTGGTTGTTCTGGATGTGACCCACGTAAGTAAACACTCCTTCAGGTTGGTAGCTGTCTACACTCCGAACGAGGGTAAACAGACGGGTTTTTTTCGGAACCTGGAGCCCTTTTTAGCGACGTCGAAAACGGTAATCTTAGTAGGGGACTTTAACACTGTCCTTGAAGCGCGGGTCGACAGTGTTGGCTCAACCAATAGGAAGGGGAACCCTAGCCTCAAGGGTCTACTAGAGAGCTTTGATCTAGTGGACCGTTATCGACTGGATGAGCCGAGCGTTCCACAGTGGACGTGGAGTAACAACGACGGCTCACACAGATCGTATCTAGATAGGATATTTATTAAGAAAAGAGATAAGGATACGTTTAGTTGTCCACAATTTCACATTGTGCCTTACACGGATCACAAATTTGTGACGTGTAGGATGCAATTAGACAAGTGTCATAGACAGGGATCCGGGTACTGGAAGCTGAACAAGGCTATTTTGAATTGTGAAGACTTCCGTACCCGGATTAAGGTGTTAGTACAGAGGGCATTGTGTGGCACCATCATTAACAATAGATGGTGGCACTCCCTCAAAAGAGCCATTCGTTCAGAGTCCATCAGATTTAGCAATCAGCTAAGGATAGATAGGTCTAGGATAGAGGACGATTTAGTTAAGAATCTAAACGAGGCAATGGAAGCTGGCTCTGCATCCGGAGTGTTGGCGGCAAGGACGGTATTGTACCGTCACCTTAACTCCAAACACGAAGGTTGCAGAGTCAGAGCTAAGCTACGCGCTGGGAAACGAGAAGGTATTAACGTTGCTGGATGGGCCCGTCGAGTGGAGAGTCAGAGAGGTAACAAAGCCTCAATCCAATCTTTAACTGACGAACAGGGACAAAAGATCTATGGACAGGAGGAGATGCAAAAGTTTCTTCACCAGCATTTCGCCCGCGTGTTCGGGGGTGGTGTGGCGCCGGAGCGGGGGAGGACCTTAAAGGACTTCCTGGCCGGCGGGCCACGGCTCTCGGGGCGTGAGATGGAGTGCTGTGAAGAAGCGATCACTCCCGCGGAGATAGAGGGGATACTGGCCGGATGCGCCGGGGAGAAGTCGCTGGGGTTGGATGGTCTGCCCTACGAGTTTTACCAAAGTATGCCGGACTTGTTCGGGGGAATATTGGCAGGCGTCTACACGAACTGGCAGCAGAATGGGAGGATTCCCAGTTCTGTAAGCCGGGGAGTGGTGACGCTAATCCAGAAAGACCCGAGCAAGGGGGATAACATTAGTAACTACAGGCCCATAACTCTACTTAATGTAGAGTTAAAGATTCTGGCCAAGGTGTTGGCAAAAAGGTTGACGGTTGTCGTGGAGAAACTTGTAGGGAGAGCACAGACATGTGCAATTCCAGGCAGGTCGATCCAGGACAACCTTCACCTTATACGCTACACCTTAGATAGGGTGGGTAAATTAACCGGCAAGGGCGGGGTAATGGT
Source organism: Octopus sinensis (assembly GCF_006345805.1). Taxonomy (NCBI): domain Eukaryota; kingdom Metazoa; phylum Mollusca; class Cephalopoda; order Octopoda; family Octopodidae; genus Octopus; species Octopus sinensis. The sequence continues at coordinate 23,428,006 of NC_043022.1, forward strand.
CCATTTAGACCAAAGTAAAGCGTTCGATAGGGTAGACCATGAGTACCTGGCGACGGTCCTCGAAGCGGCTGGACTGGGCCCTGAATTTCGCGGGTGGATCTCCGCTATGTATAGCGGCATCAAGTCCACCGTCCAGATAAACGGTTACCTAACGGAACCGTTTTCGATCGAATGTTCAGTTCGTCAAGGGTGCCCCTTGTCACCACTTTTGTACGTATTGGCTCTTGAGCCATTGCTGCGAAGGTTGGAGAGACTGGGAAGTAACTCGGATGAGATCGGAGGTGGGAGGACGGTTACTGCTTATGCGGATGACGTCACCCTCATCGTGTCCAATGAGGCCCAGCTACCTTGTGTGGAAGAGGCTATCAGAGGATACGAGGCGGTGGCAGGAGCAAAGGTTAACAAGGACAAGTCGGTTGGCTTGCGCCTCGGCACCTGGAGGAGCAAGTCGATATCGTCCAGTGTCCCACGACACTGGACGGATGGCCCTGTTAAGTTGCTAGGAGTTTGGTTTGGGCCAGACTCCCAAACGGAGAGGAACTGGAGTGAAGTGACGAGCAAGGTGGAGGCCATAGTACGGACCTGGTCCGGAAGGTTTCTGTCCTTGAAAGGAAGGGCGGAGGTGGTACGGATGTTCATTGCATCTGTAATCACTTACCGCCTGACCGTTGTCCCTTGCCCCGACTCATGGCTTAGCAAGTTGGAGCGAATCCTTTTCCGCTTTTTGTGGAAGGGAGGAAAGCCACTTGTGAGGCGCTCCGTTTGCTGCCAGGAACCGTCGAAGGGTGGGTTAGGAATGCCTTGGTTGATGATGCACAGACATGCGTTGAGGCTGAAGCATCTCTGGCACCACCTGGAGGGTGATAAGGTGTGGAGTCCGCTGGCAGGGGGATTTTTCCCGAGTCCGGCCTCCTTAGTGAATTTTAAACCCGGTCTCATCAGAAGATGGAAACTGACTTCATGGCAAAAGGAGTGCCGACAGGCACTCACGCTGATCCACAAGGCGGGCAAGGCCGGCTGCGGAAATACCACCTCGGTATTTTATAGAAGGCTGGTAGAGGTAAAAAACGACGACGTCCTAGGAGGGGCTCTGGGGTTTGACGAAGACCAGCTTATCAACCTGTTTAAAAAGACTTTCAGGACGGGGTATTTGGATAATTTCCAAAGATCCCTGGCCTGGCAGTGCTATAGGAATGCTTTACCTGTTCGCGAGAAGTTATCGCGGCACGGAATTCCAGTGCCACCGACGTGTCCAAGGTGCGAGTTGGACGATGAAACCGTCCAGCACGCTTTTGTACACTGTCGGAAGTTGTCCGACTTGATAAGTTACACAGAACACGTGTTATCGCATCTGGGACGAGTACAGCTGTCGGCTGAGTCTATGATTAAGATGATACCGCCAACTGGACTCTCGAAGGAAGGTGAGGCATGTTTTCACTGCACGGTTGCAGTAGTAAAAGAGTGTATGTGGCGAACAAGAATGGAAGGAGTCGCGATAGGATCCTTTGTCTCGGGCCCCGGCTTGCTCACTTACTTCAGATATCATCTGAAGAGCAAAATGGGGCTGGAAAAGAGGATCTTACCACGGGGTGTGTATGAGAAAAGATGGAAGGAAGTGGAAAAAAAGGTGGGCGTCAGAAACCCAGCTTAACTATGGAGGGAGGAGAGGAAACAAAAGCTGCGGGGCCTTATAAATTGCCGGGGTTTATAACTTCGGTAAGATCGAAAGTCTATGTAAATGTTACAATATTCTATTGGTCATGTAAAGGACAATTTACAGACGAATTTTTATAATGAATAATCCAAATGTTACGAAAAATTTTTAATCGAACCTCTTAACTGTTTTTTACATGTATGTTCTGTATTTGTCCTTCTATGTAACGATTATATAATCATAATAAAGAAATTACAGTAAAAAATTGTGAAGCATGACTGTCACCACTACTACATGAACCTGAAGATTGCAGAATTTAATGCATGAAAGTACAAGTTCAATCAGAATGAACATTTAACATTCTACTATTTTATTTTATTCTATTATAATATATAATCTTATAATATATCATTATAAGATTGTAAATAAAACGTGAAAATCAGACAAGGTTGGAATTCCTTTTATTAATATATTCTTCTATACACAATCACACATACCCATATATATATATATATACACACACATATATACATATATATATACACACACACACAAATTATATATATATATATATATATATACATAGATATATATATACATCATCATCATTGTTCAACCGTGGTCGAGACAATGGAATTTACCATGCTATGCCAGACTGTTGCTGGATGCCGACAAATTCTCAACAAATTTCCTAGGACCAACCTATATATATATATACACACACACATATACATATATATATATAATATATATATATATATATATATATATATATGTATGTATATATGTATGTATATGTACAACAGGCTTCTTTCAGTATCCATCTACCAAATGCTCTCACAAAGCTTTAGTAGACCCAGTAGAATATGCTTGCCAACAGAAGTGCAAACTGCTTACTGCACAACCATACGCTTGCTTCTGTTGATATTTAAACAATATATTATTTTCAAAAATAGATATTTTCAGCAAAATTCAGCCTCAACAGAATTGACCTATGACGAAAATCATTTCAGCTATGACTAACCACCCATTGTTGAATCAGACCCGTGTAGTATATCTAAAAAGTTATGAATGGTGGTCTAAAACGCAATCAGTTCGGTTATAGTTTTGCCATTTTATTGACGCTTAATGCCTCTCGTTATTCAGCAGTCAGTTACAGAATCAAATAATTTTTGCAATCAATCCTGCAGACCAGACCTATTAACCATTTTCCTTCAATAGTGCCATGCTTCTGACACAGTTCTTTTTGAATATCACTAGTTTGTTTGGTACCTCTCCAAATTTCCAGTTTAATCTCCCTCCCTCTCTCACACATTTTCTCACCCTCTCTCATTCCCTCTCTCTCTCTCACTGACTCCCTTTCCCTCTCTCTCTCTCTCTCTCTCTTATTATGTCTGTCTTCTATTTTTAACTCTAATCACTGTGTTGATAATTGCCCCCACCCCCACCTTCCCTTTCCTCTTTCTCACTCTCTTTGTCGTAACAATTTTCCGTCCCTATTTCACTCCCCCTTCTCTTGGAGTGTTTATCTTCCTTTCATCCTCGAGTCTAATCTATGAGTGTCAATTCTAGCCTGTTCTCTCTCTCTCTCTCTCTTTTATAATGTCTCTCTTCCTTTCATCTTTGAATCTAAATTTATTGATAGTAGGCTCTGTTTTCACTTCCCCTTTCTCTCTCACTCTCACCCCCTCTCTCTATTGGAAGTAGTAGTTGTCCATTCTTTTCCCTCGTCGCTCTTTCTCACTTCCGCTTTTCTCCCTCTCTGTGTCATGCTCCTTCTCTCTCTCTTGCAGCATATATCTTTCTTCCATCTTTGACTCAAATCTATGAGTTGATACTAGCCTCTTCTCATTCTTCGTTTTCTCTCTCTCTCTCTCTCTCTGTCTCTGTTGGGACTAACAGCTGTCTGTCATTCTTATTATTTCTCACTATCTCTCTCTTTCTTTCCCTCTCTCCCCACCAGGCACCTTACACATGGGGGAGGACTTTCCCTTTTTCCCTTTTACTTGTTTCAGTCATGTGACTGTTGCCATGCTGGAGCACCGCCTTTAGTCAAGCAAATCAACCCCAGGACTTATTCTATCGGTCTCTTTTTTGCCGAACCGCTAAGTTATGGGGACGTAAGCACACCACCATTGGTTATCAAGTGATGTTGGGGGGGGGGGGCAAACACAGACACACAAATACACACATACATATATATATATATATATACATATATACAATAGGCTTCTTTTAGTTTCCATCTACCAAATCAACTCACAAGGCTCGAGGCTATAGTAGAAGACACTTACCCAAGGTGCCACACAGCGGGACTGAACCCGGAACCATGTGGTTCGTAAGCAAGCTACTTACCGCACAGCTACTCCTACGACTTGGTGATCTTTAGTTCGCATCCTTTCTCTTTATACCAAATTTCAAAAATATATTTTAATACAATGTGCAGTGCTCCAGCATGGCCGCAGTCAAATGACTGAAACGAGTAAAAGAGAGTAAGAGTATTATCTGCACTAGTTTTTGTGTTTCTAAATCAATATGTAGAAAGTCTAACTTGGCTGTTATCTTTTTTTATCTTTTAGTTGTTTTGGTCTTTAGACTCAAGCCATGCTGGGGAACCGCCATGACGAATTTTTAGCTGAATGAATCGACCCCAGTAGTTATTTTTATTTTGGATCTTTTTGGTTTGAACGGCAGTATTTTAAAATAATTTCCACGTAACTAAACACTTTTAAACTTTGTATACTGGTAGAATGTGTTTATAAAACATCTTTTTCTCTTGGCTTTATTGAGAAAATTCTATTGTTTGTAAGGTATCTGTTGTTGTTTTTTTCTTCAATTTCTGCAATTTCAACCTATCAATGACGTCTATTTGAGGTGAAAACATTCTGTGCCGTATGAATATGTCCCTCGTTTAGAAAACAGATTGGGTTTATTTACATTTGTGAAGAAAAAAAGATACCCTTCTACCCACCCCTAACCCTAACCCTAAAACAGATTGAAATGCAATAGATCGATACTAGGGTGATAATTATGGGTGACAATTTCATATGACACTGCTAGAAAAAACTGCAGGGTTGGCGAAAGCGATGAGGTGGACAACGAAAAACCTGGCTGATGAGAGTCAAGGTTGATCTGGAACCCAACCTAGGGCCCCATATCTACAGCATTTGCCGCTGGAATAGGGAATCATTGGAGATCACACGGTCGTTAGCCCCAAATCACCAGGTCTGATCTGCGTTCGTGAGAGATGCAGCATTGAGGATGAATGAAGCCAGTCTGTCCTTGTTTGTCCTCTCTGTGTTTAGCCCCTTGTGGGTAGTAAAGAAATAGGTATTTCGTCTGCGGTTACGTTGTGAGTTCAAATTCCGCCGAGGTTGACCTTTCGGGGTTGATAAATTAAGTACCAGTTATGCACTGGGGTCAATGTAATCAACTTAATCCCCTGTGTGTCCTTGTTTGCCCCCTCTATATTTTAGCACCTTGTGGGCAATAAGGAAATAAGAAATAAGATAGACAGTTTCCATCTACTAAATCTACTCACAAGGCTTTGGTTAGCCCAAGGCTGTAGCAGAAGACACTTACCCAAGGTGTCATGCAGTAGAACCGAACTCTAAACTATGAAGTTGGGAAGCAAGCTTCTTAACTATACAGCCACACTTGCACCCTCAAATAATTAAAACATGATTTTTAGAATTTAATCTTCAGCAAAATAGAATTTTAAAAAATTAATTTTATTAGTGATGAAGTAGGTGTTACATAGCAACTTGGCAATCATGTATGTTATTAGGTTATAACCTCAAAAGAAACATGACCGTAGTTCTCTAGGCTTTCGGCCTCTAAAAAAAATCGCTCTTCCCTCTTTCATTTTATCAGTAAAAATAGATTTGAATTTTTATCAGTTGCTAAGATATGATTTGCCTGTTCTGTTTCCTTTATAGACCACATGCAAATGACAAATAAGGAAACAAAATGATGCAAGAGTGGATTCGGGAGTATAAAACTGAAAGAAGCCTTATGTGTGTGTGTTCTTGTGTTTCTGTTTGTCTCCCTCCACCATTTGACAGCCAGTGTTAGTTTGTTTACATCCCCATAGTTTAGTGATTTGGTAAAAGAGACCAATAGAATAAGTATCAGGCTCAAAAAATAAATAAGTACTGAGGTTGGTCTGTTCAACTAAATCCCTGCAAGGCAGTGCCCTAATTTGGCTGCAATCCAATGACTGGAATAAGTAATGGTAAAAGACAGACGCATACACAATTTATACACAGTTAAATGTATGAACCACATCTACTCAGTATATCAGCTAATTAAACGACTTTTTAGCATTTCCACCGGTGGCACATAAAAAGCACCATTCGAGCGTGGTCGTTACCAGCATCACCTTACTGGCTCCTATGCAGGTGACATGTAAAAAACACCATTTGAGCGTGGCCACTGCCAGTACCGCCTGACTGGCACTCATGCCGGTGGTACATAAAAGCACCCACTACACTCTCAGAAGGGCATCCAGCTGTAGAAACTGCCAAATCAGATTGGAGCCTGGTGCAGCGATCTGGTTCACCAGTCCTCAGTCAAATTGTCCAACCCATGCTAGAATGGAAAGCGGATGTTAAATGATGATGATGATGATGATGATGATATAGTGAAAGTATCATAGATCAGCCAACTAAATGACCTGTCAGCATTTCAATAAAATTCAGACATAATGAAAGTACTAGGAAGTTGGATAGATAGAGATACAGAGACACAATTCTAGTTATATGAGTTGATAATGGAAAAGAAGTCAAGTACACCAAAAATGTTTTGTTGTTTGTTCCTTTTCAAGCCATGCCTGGCTCATAAGGGCTGGTTCCCCGGTTTCTTGGCGTATAGGTTCCCCACCTGGATGGGACGCCAGTCCGTTGCAGGTGAGCTGCAAGATGCAGGAGGAAAGAATGAGAGAAAGTTGTGGCGAAAGAGTCAGCAGAAGTTCGCCATTACCTTCTGCCGGAGCCGCGTGGAGCTTAGGTGTTTCGCTCATAAACACACATCGCCTGGTCTGATATTCGAACCCACGATCCCTCAACCGCGAGTCTGCTGCTCTAACCACTAGGCCATGTGCCTCCACAACACCAAAAATGTATATATGTGTGTGTGTGTGTGTGTGTGTGTGTTTGTGTATGCATGTGACTGATGAAGCCAGTCACTGGGATGTTATTCTAAATACTCTGGCTGTCAGTAAATGTCATTAGTCTTTAGCCTCCATCACAAAAACAACAGCTGTAGTGTTGAGATGTATCCTGTTTTTGGTAGGGTAAAATGAGGACTTTCTTTGTCTGCTTTGTCTTCACAGTCCTATAACTGTATCCTGCAGTATTGTTTGACGATCATATTGTGTTGGGACACATGTCCATATAAGTGAACTTTCATCATTTCACTGAAGTAAGAAGTTGTCTTTTGTATGCCAGCCTATTTTGATAACTAGCAGGCAGATTAAGTTTTGCTTTGTGTATGAAATGCAGAGCAGCTTTCTGAAGCACTTGCACTTGAACTACTAAGTTATATATTCATTCTGCATCCACTATGAATGTTCAGTTTTTTTCTACCCATAAAAAAAAGACTGAGGTCATCAGGGACTAGTTCAGTTTGAGCTTTGTTGAAAACTAATAGAAATACTTAACTATATGGTGCTCAGCTATATCACAAGCCAGGTCTTAGTGAGCAGTAGGGTTTTTTTTCCATTCAACATGACATTTGTTACTGTATTGTGATTGTGGCTGTCAATCAGAATCTTATTATTTTCTGGACCGAATTTCATTCCTTATGTTCTTGACACTCTTTCCAGTCTGATGCTGACCAGTCATCCTTTTTGCTAGATCACCTATGGTCTTATATGCTACACCACTGGTTTTCAGTTCATATTAATCAAATTAATATTCACAACAAGAAGGACTATTCATTATAATACATCAGTTCCACACATTTACCCTGGTTCCATTTCGGACAACTGCACAAACATTTGCCATTTCACACATGTATGTAAACAAATTCCTTTCTTAAAAATTTCAATTCATTTTCTTTTTCAATTCATACAAAGTTTTTTAGGACGAATATAAGATCTAAAGTATATCCAAGTAGCAGAAAGATCGCCCAAAAGTGTATATAGATATTTAAATGTATTTATATATTCATCTATACACAGATGTATGTATAATGTGTGTGTATATATTTCCATAGACGTAAAGTTATTTAGGACGAATATAAGATCTAAAGTATATCCAAGTAGCAGAAAGATCACCCAAAAGTGTATATAGATATTTAAATGTATTTATATATTCATCTATGCACACATGTATGTATAACGTGTGTGTATATATTTCCATAGAGGTAACCATTCAATTCATACAAAGTTTTTTAGGACGAATATAAGATCTAAAGTATATCCAAGTAGCAGAAAGATCGCCCAAAAGTGTATATAGATATTTAAATGTATTTATATATTCATCTATACACAGATGTATGTATAATGTGTGTGTATATATTTCCATAGACGTAAAGTTATTTAGGACGAATATAAGATCTAAAGTATATCCAAGTAGCAGAAAGATCACCCAAAAGTGTATATAGATATTTAAATGTATTTATATATTCATCTATGCACACATGTATGTATAACGTGTGTGTATATATTTCCATAGAGGTAACCATTCACTCCATACAAAGTTTTTTAGGACGAAAATAAGATCTAAAGTTATCTCTAAGAAACAGAAAGATCGCCCAAAAGTGTATATAGATATTTAAATGTATTTATATATTCATCTATACACACATGTATGTATAATGTGCATGTATATATTTCCATAGAGGTAACCATTCAATCCATACAAAGTTTTTTAGGATGAAAATATTTATATATAAAAGAAAGGTTGTGTGTCTGTCTACTCCGATTTAGATTCCTAACTACTCCCACATTTTGCGATGCCGTTTAACCAAAACCGGGTATCTTATAGTCGTGATTCATATCGAGCCCTTCTGGGTATTAGCACGCGTCTACGATGAGTCTACGATTTTACAAATAATTTACCATCATTTTTTTCCATTTTAATGCATATTTCTTTAAATAAAGGGAAGTAACTTTCAAACTTCACACCAATATGCATGCTCATATGCGACGTAATATCACATCAGCAGCATTTCCTCACACCCTCCTTGCACTTGGCGAAGGCAAAATACCAGGGGATGAAAATGGTAATATTGCCATCGATTCCATTTGTACTATTGTTAAGACGCCTTCTGATCTCAGAGATGCAGTGTTCCCAGATCTACAAGCTAATTATCAGAATATGGATTGGATTGGCAAAAAGGCTATACTGGCCCCGAGGAATAAAACTGTTCACCATATTAATGATGAAATGCTAAAACTCATTCCTGGGGAAGTCTATGTATATCAGTCTATCGATACAACTCCTGACCCAGAGGACGTCATCAACTATCCAATAGAGGTACTCAATTCCTTTGAGCACCCCGGACTACCACCACACTTTCTCAAACTTAAAGTTGGTGCCCCTATAATGCTCATCAGAAATTTGGTTCCCCCAAAACAATGCAATGGCACACGTTTGATCGTTAAGTCCTTATCTCCCACCGTAAACTTATATCAATATTTGCCTGAATAATCATCATAATTCAGTGCAATCATTAACAGTACTTTCAAGCAATTCAGCCCCGAGCAACGCCGGGCAATTCTGCTAGTATATATATGGCAAAATGTTTGCATGCGTGTCCTTTATACAAATCCACAATTTTTCAGTTAGAGGGCTCGCACTTTCTACAGTCATTTAAAACAGTCCAACGGTGGTCGTGCAAATCTTTACATTTCCCCAGTCACCCCGCAAAGCCATTAAAAAATCAATAGAAGTGACTTTTTGTAAATTTTCTATCCAAAACCCAATCAAAATGCCCGAAACTTGATACGCCAATTGAATGCCAACTAGCTGTATGTGATTGGTCAGAGATTTGGACAGTATCCGTGTGTATGTGTGCAAGCACGCAACTGTATATGCATGCACTAGCATTATGATCCAGCGTTGCGGGTCATAGTGCTAGTCTCCAATAAAATACTAATTAAGAAAGGGCTGTTCTCCAAAGGAAGTGGAGGTATGGAAGTCAAGTAGTGTCTCTAGGATGATGTTTTCTATGGAGATGCTAAAAAAAAAACGAGATAGGATATAGTCTTGATGAACTCTGTCTTTTACTCTTTTACTTGTTTCAGTCATTTGACTGCGGCCATGCTGGAGCACCGACTTTAGTCGAGCAAATCGACCCCAGGACTTATTCTTTGCAAGCCTAGTACTTATTCTATAGGCCTCTTTTGCCGAACTGCTAAGTTACGGGGACGTAAACATACCAGCATCGTTTGTCAAGCAATGTTGGGGTGGGGGACAAACACAGACACACAAACATATATAAATATATACATATATACGATGGGCTCCTTTCAGTTTCCGTCTACCAAATCCACTCACAAGGCATTGGTCGGCCCAAGGCTATAGTAGAAGACACTTGCCCAAGGTGCCATGCAGTGGGACTGAACCCGGAAACATGTGGTTGATAAGCAAGCTACATACCACACAGCCACTCCTGCGCCTATGTTGTAATGCATTATATAATGCAGTTATGGAATACACTATGTCTAAAAAAAAGAAAAAAAAGAGATGGGTACAACAAAAATATCTTTGTATGTCTGCTAGATCAGGGCTCACCTTCGAATACAGAACAACCAGACATAATATATATTATATACGGGATACATTACATAATTTATAAGTTACACGATATATTATCTAGATACACTGTCCCATTCAATAATAGTCACTAGTGCGTAAGGTCTGGCTCAGGAACTTCTCGCATCTCTTGCCTATTCCACTCGCCTTGACTTCACTAAAACAAAATGTGTTACTACTGAATGACCTACAAAGAATTTGTTGCCAGCTGAGTTAGTGCAGAACCTCCTCTCCTCTCTCCTCATTAATGTCCAACATGCTTTTCTTCCACATGACTTAACTACAAAAAAATAATTAAAAATGTGTCATTACAGAACAACCTGTATGTATAAAGAATTTGTAGACAGTGGAGTGAATAGAGCCTACTCTATTTTCCCCTACAGTTCTGCTTAGCCGTCTCCCATTTGATTGTGTGTAATCTAAACTGGTACACGGTGTACTGCTATATGTCAGACACGAACGGACGCTTGCTAGGTAACATGGGGGCGCATCACATGTGAAGTTCCACTCACTCAAGTTTGTCTAACACCCAACAAATCTCTAAGTCGATCATATACACAAAATGATATTTTTAATCGCAATGTAACACATCAAATCGCTTTCTGCTATGTGGTAAAGACTTTAGAACGGGTTTTATTCCTGCTTAATTAGCATAGAACAGCGTTTGTCAAAGCAGGTTCCGTGAAAAAATTAGTTCTGGGGTTTTGTGATATAAACTGTCTTTTAATAAAATTTAATAAAAATCTATTTTAGAAAATAAATACCATTCCCCGATTTCAAAATAATATATTATTATATAAACTAATTCCCTATCTTAAACAACCTTTGTTTAATTGAATAACTCCTTAAAATAGGGTGGTAGAAACTGTCCGTAAGGGTTTTGCAATTTTAGAAAAAAATCATGTATGAAATTCACACCAAATTAAATTTCGTGACCATTCGTATTGGGTATTGGACACAGCATTCTCTGAGAAACTTTTCTGGAAATTTTCCAAGGCACTACCTGTTTATCTATATTATAAAATATTATAGACAAATAATTCAGACAACAAACTTTATCCTTCGGACACCAATACAGCTTTTCTCTCCGTCGAAGGGTTCCGCGCGAAACATTAGACTTCTCTTCTTCCTTACTTCATTAGATTTTCGACTTTGCCTTTCACCCTTACGGGTACAGAAAACGGGTACTACTTAAGAGGAGTGGTCCCGGTGCGCGCACTCGCGCTAGCTAGTCGTGACTAGTCGATCCTTACTTTGTGTTTTTGTTTTATTTACTTTGTTTACAAAAATTATTTACTTTATGGTTTATTTACTTTGTTTTTAAAAAATTATTTACTTGGTGTAAAAAAAATTATTTATTTTGTGTTTTATTTACTTTGCTAGGTAGTCGTTGTAGGATCGACTAGCCACGACTAGCTAGCGCGGATGCCCGAGTACGCGCACCGGGACCATTCTTCTTAAGTAGTACCCAAAAATCGATGTAATTGATTATTCCCCTCCCCCAAATTTCAGGCCTTGTGCCGATAGTAGAAAGTATTATGGCGGAGGTAAAGAATACGCACACCACCCGTTATCGGCGTAATCCTTTCCCTACCCCAAACACCTGGTGTGAGGATTCTTTACCTTCACCAGTATTATTATTCATTATACGCTAGTTATGTTGTTTTACATATTACATGTTCTCTAAACAATTTATATAACTTACAGCCACATACTAGATATAACCACTTGGCAAAGATTCTCAACTTTTCTTTCACTTCCTGGCACACAGAAGGTGCAAAAAAGAAAAAAAGAAAAAGAAAGATGATGGCGTAACAGATGCAGAAAAAAAAAGCCGGCGCACGTCGCATAGAAAAGCTAAAACCGTTTTAAATCAGAAAAAAAAAGTTGAAACTTTTGATTACCTTACTTTATTAACGAAACTTGTATATTAAAAAATATAGCGCTTTACAATACACTTAAGTATTAGTGCGAATTTTCAAAGGCCTTAAATAATATTAAAACACCATGGTGCACCTTCATACAACTGCAGCGAACCGTCTGGAAACCAGAGCTACATTATATAAATCAGATATTATAAAGAAAATTTATTGTATATTACATAATACACAGTAGATATTTAGTATAAGTTTTAGACGCACAATGTCTACAAAACGAAGAAGGTGGGTGTGTAAAACACAAACTGGAAGACTTTGAACGTAGGTATGTTGGATCAAGATTGAAGTTTGGCTAAACGACGAAAGTATGTAATAATAACTTGGTGAGTAAGTTGCACTCAATTTTCCCAACATGAAATGGGGCGTGTCTGCTAAGGGAATTAACTCTATGCAGACGACGTCACTACTTCGCAACGTACACGCCACTAACAGTAACATATATACATACACATATGTGTGCGTGCGTGTGTGTTTATATATATACGTGTATAACGTTCATACAGGTCGATGTAATCTCTTACTGTAGACGTATTCTGAACACTCCTCGTATAACATCGTAATCAGCTTCAACACGAAGAAGAGAATTTCAACCCTAGTTACTTTACGAACACTGCAATCATTTCAGCTCAAGCAACCCCGTTCCGGTAAATACCACTTCGTTTTTTCATCACCATCATCAATTATATTATTATTATTATTGTTTACTTGTACTGTTCCCAATGTGTTTTTTTTTTCTTTTTGTGAATCCTTAGTGGTTAATAAAGAAAACTGACATTATTATTACTACTACTATTTCGTATGAGTTCAAATTCCACCGAGGCCAACTTTGCCTTTCATCCTTTCGGGGTCGATAAAATTAAGTACCCGTTACCCTGTAATCGACTTAATCCGTTTGTCTGTCCTTGTTTGTACCCTCTGTGTTTAGCCCCTTGTGGGTAGTCCTTTGTAACTTTCGTCCTGTGTTTTGTCCCTTTATGTATTAATTGATTTTTTGTTCGCCCCTGTGGCCAATAAACGAACGAATTATTATTATTATTATTACTACTACTACTACTATTTCGTCTGAGTTCAAATTCTGCTGGGGTCGACTTTTCAACCTTTCAGAGCCGATCAAATAAAGGATCAATTTGACCACTGGGGTCGATGTAATGGACGAGCTCCTCCAACCAAATCCCTGGCTTTGTGCCTATAGCGGAAAGAATTACTTATTTGAAAAGGGACATCTTGGCGAAGGGGCTCGTGTTAGCAGCGAGGGCGACCGTGGTTGGTTTTCCACGGTCGCCCTCACTGCTGACACGAAGGGGTTGTTTACAGGGTTTACACGTGAAACTCTCGGAGGTCTCCCCGATCCCCACCTTTTGAGGATTTGTTTCTTTCTTTTGAATTTTTCTGTTTTTGTTATTTTCTTCGTTTACGATTTTTTTTTAACAGTACAGTTCCCGATATTTTGTCACCCTCGTGGCTAATAGCGAATGCACTGTTGTAACTACTACTACATTTGTTTGGATGGAGCTCCATCTTCCACTCATTCCACGGAAAAAAAAAAACCCAAAAAACCTTGAAAGCCCGATAAAAGAAAAAAAAATTTAATCTACTTCTTGAATTTTTCTGAACGTCTTATGAACTCCAACTGACTTATTTTTCACTATTTTTCTTTTTGTAAAGACACAAACTTGTTTTCACAAACGTATCTTTCGTGTATTGAATCATTTTTATTTTTATTCAGTTGTTGCTGACTTTGTTCTTATTTCTCTCTCTCTCTCTCTCTCTACACACACACATGTATATTTATTCTTATACAAGAATGTTGTTGATAGTGACTTCAAAGTTTCAGCCAGCTAAGCTTTCGTCGGACTTATGTAAGAATAATACGTTTGTTTGTTTGTATGTATGTATGTATGTATATGTACATATGTATGTATGTATGTATATGTACATATGTATGTATGTATGTATATGTACATATGTATGTATGTATGTATGTATATGTACATATGTATGTATGTATGTATGTATATGTACATATGTATGTATGTATGTATGTATATGTACATATGTATGTATGTATATGTACATATGTATGTATGAATGTATGTATATGTACATATGTATGTATGAATGTATGTATATGTACATATGTATGTACATATGTATGTATGAATGTATGTATATGTACATATGTATGTATGAATGTATGTATATGTACATATGTATGTATGAATGTATGTATATGTACATATGTATGTATGAATGTATGTATATGTACATATGTATGTATGAATGTATGTATATGTACATATGTATGTATGAATGTATGTATATGTATGTATGAATGTGTATATGTACATATGTATGTATGTATATGTACATATGTATGTATGTATATGTACATATGTATGTATGTATATGTACATATGTATGTATGTATGTATATGTACATATGTATGTATGTATGTATATGTACATATGTATGTATGTATGTATATGTACATATGTATGTATGAATGTATATATGTACATATGTATGTATGTATGTATGTATATGTACATATGTATGTATGTATGTATGTATATGTACATATGTATGTATGTATGTATGTATATGTATGTATGTATGTATGTATGAATATGTACATATGTATGTATGAATGTGTATATGTACATATGTATGTATGAATGTACATATGTATGTATGAATGTATATATGTACATATAAATGTATATATGTACATATGAATGTATATATGTACATATGAATGTATATATGTACATATGAATGTATATATGTACATATGAATGTATATATGTACATATGAATGTATATATGTACATATGAATGTATGAATGTATATATGTACATATGAATGTATGAATGTATATATGTACATATGAATGTATGAATGTATATATGTACATATGTATGTATGAATGTATGTATATATATGTATGTATGAATGTATGTATATATATGTATGTATGTATGTACATATGTATGGACGTATATGTACATATGTATGCATATGTATATACGTACGTATATGTATGTATGTATGTATATATATGTACAAAAGCATGTCCGTGTATATATATACACATATATATATATATACATACACATACATACACTAGCACATCCGACAAATTTGGACAAAATAAAAACAATATCTTTAATGGATTAAAGCAGTTTTTACATTTTGTTTTGATAAATAAGGTTATAATTTTAGTTAAGATCTTCGATAATTAATTAAAGATTCACTAAAGCTTTCATAGGATTGGAACTCTACACTATACAGTGTATGTGTGGGTGTGTAGCTATCTAAGTATTGCACCATCAAAGCACCCTCTTGTGAAAATGGGATGGTGGTAATTATATATAAATGTTGTTGGTATATTTCTCAAGATTTGCAGTCTTGGGGTATTATTCACACAAAAAATTAGTTTCTGAAGACGTCTGAAACTACAGACGATCATTTTATTTTTACTTCTGGACTTCTCGGATATATAGATACAGATATCAATCAGCTAGCTTATTTGATAAATCGGTTGTCCGATGATTAAACTCCTGAGAAACGGTCTTAATTCAAATAAAATGAAACATTTAGGAAGATAGTAAAACAAAATCCGTGGAGTAAATATGGTACGCAATACACGCAAAAGAGTATATTTATTCGTCCATTGATGTACACTGTGGAATTTCGGAAGAGCTGACCTGAATGGTTAATATTCTCTGTTTTTGTCGAGATTTTTCCAAAGTAAATTTTATCCCATGCTTCAAAATAATAGGATGAAGAGGAGCCTTCACAAAATAATGAATCCTTTTCGTAATTTTTCAAGTTATACTATTCCATATATTGAAATACATGTAATACGCATTTTTAGTGGTAAAAAATTCTTAATACACCTTCGTTGAACTTTTCACGATTAAAATGAAGTTATAAATACTTACAAACACACATATTCTAAATTTTACAGTTTGCCTAAAAAGAAAAAGAAAATAATATCCCATCCAAAAACAAAATTATTTTAAGCAATCAAAACATAGACTCGATTATAGCTGGGAAAAAATAATTTACTCAGAGTAGCCACCCTCAGCTTCCACCACAGCTTCAAGATGGTTCTGGAACTTTGGTGCATATATTCCTCACTGTGTCCATCAAAAGATCTTCAAAAAAGGTCACCAGCTTGGCCTTGGTGTTGTAGGGAGAGCAGTTGGTGTCTTTCTCAACTGTGCCCCACACATAGTAAACTATAGGATTACAACTGGGGGGATTAGGAAGCCCGAAATTGGAGCTGGTGAAGTGGTAGAAATTTACAAACAACCACTTCTGACCCTTTCACTAGGGTTTGCACAACTCTTTCTTGGTTGGACATAGACATTATCTTAACAGCTCAAAAATCTCACCTGCCTTTTAACAACAAATAGTGGTCCTCAAATTCAACCATCTACCGCTTTGATATCTCTGTGGGCTCCTCCAACACTGCCCGATTTACCAACCTAGCGGGTCTTTTTCTACTATCAAATTAATGAGCATCTTCTTGCAGCCATGAGAACATCAAGGCTAGCCATTGAGTTTATCTAGAAAGCCCTTCATAAGCTCGTCAAGAACTATAGCCTCTGTATCTCCTTTGAAAACAGCACTAAAGTACCCTGCTTCTTGGATGTTACTCTTGGCTTAGAATACATTAACATCCATTCTAATTGCCCTAGATCTGTTTTAAATAGCATAATTAAAGGAATTTCCATTTGGATCCCTCAGTGAAATTTGAACTCTGAACATAAAGAAATTCCACTAAGCATTTTGTCCAATGCAGCAACAATTCTGCCAGCTTGCTCTTTTATATGTTTCCATAATATTCCTTTCTGTTATAGGCACAAGAACCGAACATTTTTGGGAAGGGTGCTAATTGATTACATTGACCTTAGTGCTTAACTGGTACTCATTTTATCAACGCCAAAAGGATTCATCCTTTTGGGGATGACTTTAGCAGAATTTGAACTCAGAAAAAATACATTCTGATGGGCTAATGATTCTGTCAGCTCACTGGTTTATATATCTGTATATAATACTGGTTTCTACTTTTGGCACAAGGCAATTTTGAGGGAGTGGATAAGTTATTTACATCGACCCCAGTAATCAACTGGTACTTATTTTATTAACCATGAAAGGATGAAAAGCAGAGTCGTCCTCAGCGGAATTTGAACTCAGAACATAAAGATGGACAACATGCTGTTAAGCATTTTGCTTGGCCCGCTAATATTTTTGCCAGTTCACTATCTTATATGTCTGTATAATATTGGTTTCAAATTTTGACAAGGCCACCAGTACTCAGCTGGTACTCATTTTATCAACCCTTAAAGGATGAAAGGCAACTGAACTTTGATGGAATTTGGACTTAGAATGTAAAGAAGGATGAAATGTTGCTAAGCATTTTGCCCAACATGCTAACATTTCTACCAGTTCACTATTCTATGTTTGTATAATACTGATTTCTAATTTTGGCACAAAGCCAGTAATTTTGTGACGGGGTAAATCAATTACATCAACTCCAGTGTTCAACTGGTACTTATTTTACCAGCATGAAAGGATCATCATCATCATCGTTTAACGTCCGCTTTCCATGCTAGCATGGGTTGGATGGTTCAACTGGGGTCTGGGAAGCCAGGAGGCTGCACCAGGCCCAGTCTGATCTGGTAGTGTTTTTACAGCTGGATGCCCTTCCTAACGCCAACCACTCCGTGAGTGTAGTGGGTGCTTTTTACGTGCCAGACGAGGCTGGCAGTGGCCACAATCGGATGGTGCTTTTTACGTGCCACCGGCACGGAGGCCAGTTGGGGCGGCGCTGACAACGGCCACGTTCGGATGGTTCTCTTACGTGCCACTGGCACTGGTATCACAACTACAATTTCCATGTTGGTCGATTTTGATTTTGAAAGGCAAAAATCGACTTTAATGGAATTGAATTCAATACATGAAGATGCATGAAATGCTGTTAAGCATTTTGCCTGTCATGCTAAAAATCCTGCCTGCTCTTTGCCTTATGTTCATATAAGATTGGTGTAAGGCTAGTTAGTAATTTCAGGGAAGGGAGTAAGTCAATTACATCGACTCTCAATACTCCATTGGTGCTTGTTTTATTGACCCCCACCCCACAAGGATGAATGACAAAGTCAATTTGAACTGAGAACATAAAGACAGACAAAACGCTGCTTTGCATTTAGCCTAGCATGCTAAAGAGATTTTGCCAGCTTGCCTCTTCATGTTTGTATAATATTGCAAGCAAAAAACAAAACAAAAAAAAAGACAGACAAAAAGAAAAGAAAGATCTAGGTAGTGTACCCATCAAAGTCATCAGCAAGCTAATATTTAATCTTCAACCTCAAACTATGAACAGGTTCTTGTCCCGATTGATTTTGCTCTGTTTATTCACTAAAACTGAAAAAAAATCTAACAGTTTGTTGTTTTGGTATATTTTAATATACAGATCCTGCCTGTATGTATTGTGTGTGTGTGTACGTGTACTCCATGAGTGTATAATTATTATACATATTTTGTATCTTTGTCACCATGTTATATTTTATATAAGCTTTCCACTAAGAGTATTTCTTAGTGTACATTTCTTCTCTACTCTGTTGCCTAAATTGCTAGATATAGCTGTCAAATCTGTGTCAAACATCGTCCTACAGTCTTAAGAAAATATTAACTAGCTCTCTTTGTACAATGTAGGACACTTATTTGTTGAAGCATGAATTCCATGCATACCTCTGTTTACGTCTCTGTAACTTAGTGATTTGGCAAAAGAGACCGATAGAATAAGTACCAAGCTTACAAAGAATAAGCCCTGGGGTCGATTTATTTGACTAAAGGCAGTGCTCCAGCATGGTCACAATCAAATGACTGAAACAAGCAAAAGAATAAAAGAATATATATATTATTCTTTTATTTGTTTCTGTCATTTGAATGGCCATGCTGGAGCACTGCCTTTAGTCGAACAAATCAACCCCAGGACTTATTCTTTGTAATCCTGGTACTTATTCTATCGGTCTCTTTTACCGAACTGTTAAGTTACAGGGATGTAAACACACCAATATTGGTTGTCTATCTACCAAATCCACTCACAAGGCTTTGGTTGGCCCGAGGTTATAGTAGAAGACACTTGCCCAAGGTGCTACACAGCGGGACTGCACCCAGAACCATGTGGTTGGGAAGCAAGCTTCTTACCACACAGTCACAGCTGTGCATGGAAGATGGAATACACAAGAATTTTTATTAATCATGACAATTGTTTCGACACATCTAGCATTGATCCCCCATGTATGGGACACTTAATAACTGGTTCAGGTACATCTGGCAGTGCAGATGTGTCTCATATATATGTGGAGGCGCAATGGCCCAGTGGTTAGGGCAGCGGACTCGCAGTCATAGGATTGTGGTTTCGATTCCCAGATCGAGTGTTGTGAGTGTTTATTGAGCAAAAACACCTAAAACTCCACAAGGCTCCGGCAAGGGGTGATGGCGAACCCTCTTGTACTCTTTCACCCCAACTTTCTCTCACTCTTTCTTCTGTAGGCCTGCTTGCTTAGCCAGCAGGGTGGTGTCATTTGAAGGCTAAAACAATGCAAAGTGCATTGTGACCAGCGATGTGTAGCAACATCTGATAGCCTGGTCAGTCACGTGATATATTTATATAAGGCAATCTTTCGATATAACTCCACAAAACCAAATCAAATACTTGGCTGTTTCCGTGACAACTCGACAAATCACTTCAGATATCTTCGTTATCTCTGCTTGTGAAGACCTGTTTGAGGCAAGTGAAATCGAAATCAAATTCGATGACTGGCGTCCGTGCTAGTGGAGCACTAAGAGTACCATTCGAGCGTGATCGTTGCCAAAAACAACAATGTTATGGAACATAGAGAGCAGAATGAGAACAGTGTTTGAAATTCTGATACAAGTTCAACACAAAACATCTGAAGAAGGCTGGTGTGCACATGGCTTCGGGTTCAGTTTCACTGCGTGGCATCTTGGGGAAGTGTTTTCTACTATATCCTCGGACTGACCAAAGCCTTGTGAATGGATTTGGTAGATGGAAACTGAAAGAACCCATCATATACATACATACATATGCGTGTATGTCTTTGTTTTTGTGTTTGTCCCCTATCATCACTTGACAACCAGTGTTAGTGCATTTACATCCCCGCCTGTAACTTAGCGGTTTGGCAAAAGACTTCAATAAAATAAGTGCCCGGCTTAACGAGAATGATAATAATTACTGAGTCGATTCATTCAACTAAAATTTCTTCAAGGCAGTGTGCTCCAGCATGGCCGCAGTTGAATGACTGAAACAAGTAAAAGATTAAAGAAACTCGCTCACACACACACACACATGCTCTCGCTTTGCTACCACCACCCTAACACTCACCATCACCATTGAGTGAAAAAAGGAAACTCAAGACAAATTAAGGCCATCAATGTTAGTCAACATCGACAAGAGATGCTTGGATCACAAGTGTTGCCTCATAGTCATTGTTGAAGTAATAGTTATGAATAGTTTTATTGTTATTGATGATGTAATGTATAATTGTTACTATAGTAGTTGTTGTTTCTGTCATGTCAACTGCTGCTATTGTATATTGTAAGAGTTAGGCGTAGGAGTGGCTGTGCGGTAAGTAGCTTGCTTACCAACCACATGGTTCCGGGTTCAGTCCCTGTGTGGCACCTTGGGCAAGTGTCTTCTACTATGGCCTCGGGCTGACCAAAGCCTTGTGAGTGGATTCGGTAGACAGAAACTGAAAGAAGCTTGTCTTATATCTATATGTGTGTGTGTATATGTTTGTGTGTCTGTGTTTATCCTCCAACATCGCTTGACAACTGGTGATGGTGTGTTTACGTCCCCGTAACCTAGCAGTTCGGCAAAAGAGACCGATAGATTAAGTACTAGGCTTACAAAGAATAAGTCCTGGGGTTAATTTGCTCGACTAAAGGTGGTGCTCCAGCATGGCCACAGTCAAATGACTGAAACAAGTAAAAGAGTATTGTAGTAGTAGTAGTAGCAGTAAGAATAGTTGTTATTGTTACTACTACTACTTCCGTTACTCATGACATTTCAAACAGCTACAGTTGCTTGTATTATTGCTGTAGTAGTAGTAGTAGTAGTAGTAGTAGTAGTGCTTGTGGTGGTGGTGGTGGTAATTGTTTGTAGTTGGTTGTAATTATTGTTGCTATCACAACTACTGCTACAAAGAAAAAAAACTATAAAGAATAGAAACAATGCTTTCTATTTTTGCCACAAAGCCATAAAAATTTTATCAATACCCCCACCACCACCACCACCAACAACAACATCATTCACCACCATCATCGCCCGACTTCAATATGATGAAAGAAGAAGTCAACTCTCCAAGGATTTTAATTTCATGTCAGCATGTTGGTCGAGTTATTAGAGCTTCAGATAAAATGCTTTTTGGTATTTGTTTTGACACTGCTCTCCAAGTTCGAATCCCACGAAAGTCGACTTTGCCTTTCATCCTTTCAGCTTCTATGACAGATCACATAGTTACTAGTAGGGACCATACTGTAATACACCACTTGGTTGTTAGTTGATAATACACTGTGGTAGACCATCTGGCTGCTTGAGGGTACCACGCTGGCAGACAACATGGTTGCTATTAGGTACCACACTGTGACACACTACTTGGTGGTTAGTTGATACTACACTGTGGCAGACCATCTGGCTGCTAGTGGGTACCACACTGTGACAGACCATCTGGCTACTAGTAGGTACCATACTGTAATACACCACTTGGTTGTTAGTTGATACAACACTGTGGCAGACAACATGGTTGCTATTAGGTACCACACTATGGCAGACCATGTGGCTACTAGTAGGTACCACACTGTGACAGACCATGTGGCTACTAGTAGGTACCATACTGTAATACACCACTTCGTTGTTAGTTGATACTACACTGTGGCAGACCATCTGGCTGCTCATGGGTACCATGCTGGCAGACAACATGGTTGCTATTAGGTACCACACTATGGCAGACCATGTGGTTGCTATTAGGTACCACACTATGGCAGACCATGTGGGTGCTAGTAGGTACCACACTGTGACACACTACTTGGTGATTAGTTGATACTACACTGTGGCAGACCAACTGGCTGCTAGTGGGTACCACACTATGACAGACCATGTGGCTACTAGTAGGTACCATACTGTGTCAGACCACCCAGCTGCTATTAGGTACCACCCTGTGGCAGACCAACTGGCTGTTAGTAGGTACAACACTATGACAAACCACATGGCTGCTATTAGGTACCACATTGTCGGAGACCATGTGACTGCTAGTAGGTACCATACTGTGCAGACAACAAACACAGGCATGAAGACACACACACACACACACACACACACACATATATATATATATATATTATATATATATATATATATATATATATTATATATATATATATATATATATATATATATATATATATATATGACTGATTTCTCTCATATGACTGAACACTATAGTTCAACCAGACAAAAGATGGATTGTAGAAGCCAGGTGGTATTGGTCATGGCCACAATATGATGCTGAGGACAGGATAAAGACTACTGATCTTGAGGAATTGACCGTATTTTCTTGATAAGCACAAAGAGAAGTGCTGCAAGAAGTTTGCTTCCCAACTATATGGTTGCAGGTTCAGTTCTACTGCATGGTACCTTGGGAAAGTTTCTTTTATTGTAGCCCTGGGCTGACCAAAGCCTTGAGATTGAGATAATTTGGTAGATGGAAATTGATAGAAGCCCACATGTTTGTGTTTTTTTTTTTTATCTTTCATCTATTACTTGTTTCAGTCATGCTGGAGCACTGCCTTGAAAGATTTTAGTTGGAGAAATTGACCCCAGGGTTTATTTTTTAAGCAGAGTACTTATTCTATTTGTCTCATTTGCTGAACTGCAAAGTTATGGGGATGTAAACACACTGATACCAGTTGTCAAGTGGTGGTTGGTGACAAACATAGGCACAAAGATACACACACGACAGGCTTCTTTCAGTTTCCATTTACCAAATCCGCCTACAAGGCTTTTGGTCAGCCTGAGGCTATAGAAGAAGAAACTTGTGTAAGGTGTCATGCAGTGGGACTGAACCCAGAACCATGTAGTTAGGAAGCAAGCTTCTTACCACACAGCCATTCCTGCACCTATAGCTTATAGAAGTTGCCGGAATATAGTGGCGATTAGTGTGTATGTTATCTCCTGCCACCGCTGGACAACTGGTGTTGTTTTGTTTACATCCCATAACTTAGCAGTTCAGTATAAGAGACTGATAGAATAAGTACCAGGCATACAGTAAGAAAAAAAATTAATAATAACTAATGGAGTCCATTTATTCAATTAAACCTTTCAAGAGTGGCTGTGTGGTAAGTAGCTTGCTTATGAACCACATGGTTCCGGGTTCAGTCCCACTGCGTGGCACCTTGGTCAAGTGTCTTCTACTATAGCCTCGGGCTGACCAAAGCCTTGTGAGTGGATTTGGTAGACGGAAACTGAAAGAAGCCCGTCGTATATATGTATATATATGTGTGTGTGTGTGTGTCTGCGTTTGTCCCCCCAACATCGCTTGACAACCGGTGCTTGTGTGTTTACATCCCCGTAACTTAGCAGTTTGGGTAAAAAAAAGAAAGAAAAAGACCGATGGAATAAGTACTAGGCTTACAAAGAATAAGTCCTGGGGTCGATTTGCTCGACTAAAGGCGGTGCTCCAGCATGGTCACAGTCAAATGACTGAAACTAAAAAACGAGTAAGGTGATGACCAAGTATGGCTGCAGTCCAGTGACTGAAACAGATCAGAAGATAAAAGTGTAATGTTGACCATCCATGGTTCCACAATACACCAATGATAAGTCCTGACCCTATTGATTATCGCCATGATTGGGCTGGTCAGTGAACCATTACTAATAGACACAGCAAGTTGGCTGGTCAGTAAATCGTTGCTAGGTGATAGGAGATACAATAAGTTAGCATGTACAAACTGATTCAATCCAGCAGGAAGATGGGGGGTGGGGTTAGCAGTGGGGGTGGGGTTAGCAGTGGTGGTGGAGGAGACTGCTTATGTGTATCCATGTGTGGTGATGTATATATATATATTTTATCTTTTACTTGTTTCAGTCATTAGACTGTGGCTATGCTGGGGCAAGGCCTTGAGGAATTTTTAGTATTTAGTGTTTAGTACTATTTTTCTTTTTAAGCCTGGTACTTTCTTTTGGTCTCTTTTGCTGAACAACTAAGTTATGGGGACGTAAACACACCAACACCAGTTGTCAAGTGGTGATGGGGCATGTTCTCGTTTCTCATTTTGTTGACGTTTTTTTTTATGTCCTGTACCCATATATGCATGTATATATACATATATATATGTAGGTTTGTATATATGCATATATTTATATTATATATATACACAGTGGGCAGAAACGTTAGCGTGCCAGGTGAAATGCTTAGCGGTATTTCGTCTGCCATTACGTTCTGAGTTCAAATTCCGCCGAGGTCAACTTTGCCTTTCATCCATTCAGGGTTGATAAATAAAGTACCAGTTACGCACTGGGGTCGATGTAATTGACTTAATCTGTTTGTCTGTCTTTGTTTGTCCCCTCTATGTTTAACCCCTTGTGGGTAGTAAAGAAATATATATATACAGTGGCCCAGCAACAAAATTTGCTAAGGAGGTGCAAACCCAGGTCCTAATTTTTTAATGAAAAATGTGGATTTTTCTAATGTTAACATTAAAACAAATGCAGGTATAATAATAATTTTTATTATTAGGTTCATTGTTCAAAATTTGCTAGCATCTGACTTTGTCCTTTATTCAATAACCTTAACCCAAGAACTGCTGTCCATCATCATCATCATCATTTGAGGTCCACTTTTCCATGCTATTTGTTGAAGGAGATTTTCTATGGCTGGATCCCTTTCCTGTCATCAGCCCTCATCTATTTCCAAGCAAGATATTATTTTCCCATAGCTAGATATTTTTTTTTCACCCAAGACTGGAAATGCCCAACCTTGCTTGATGGTGATGATGATGATGTGCATTTACAACTATCTTGGAATGCCTAGATAAGGCATGCACACACACACACACAAGAAGCTTCTTTCAGTTTCCATCTACCAAATCTACTCACAGGGCTTTGATTGGCTTCGTTAATATCTTTATATATAAAAGAGAAGTTGTGTGTCTGTCTCCTACGATTTAGATTCCTAACTACTCCCACATTTTGCGGTGCAGTTTAACCAAAACCGGGTATCTTATAGTCGTGATTCATATCGAGCCCTTCTGTGTATTAGCGTGAGTCTACGATTTAAAAAAAAATTTACCATAATTTTTTTCCATTTTAATGCATTTTTTCGCTATTATATAAGGGAAGTAACTCTCTAAAAATGTCTACGATGAGTCAACGATTTAAAAAAAAATTTACCATCATTTTTTTTCCATTTTTTTGGCTATAACTCTCTAAAAATGCTTATATAGTTATTTCCCTTACAAACCCGAGCAACGCCGGGCGATACTGCTAGTGTAATATATATTTATGCAGGCTGACCAAAACCTTGAGAGTGAATCTATTAGATGAAAACTAAAAGAGGTCCACTGCTGTATCACTTGTCTGATGGTTATTTATTTGGTTTGTTATTTCAGAAAACGCTTCACTTCAAGTGTGGTAATGTCTGCTGCTGAAAAAAAGGCAAAGACATCATCGACAATGGAAGATTCAATGATCAATCGTATTCCTCCATATTACTATCTTCATGTTCTTGATCAAAACACCAATGTAACTCGTGTTGAGATTGGTCCGAAAACCTACATCCGGCAAGAAAATGAAAAGTAAGTTTCACACCTCCTCCTTCA
Organism: Octopus sinensis; assembly: GCF_006345805.1. Classification (NCBI taxonomy): domain Eukaryota; kingdom Metazoa; phylum Mollusca; class Cephalopoda; order Octopoda; family Octopodidae; genus Octopus; species Octopus sinensis. The sequence continues at coordinate 23,454,272 of NC_043022.1, forward strand.
TCTATCAACGATGATTTTCGTTTGCTCTTTTACTTGTTTCAGTCATTAGACTATGGCCATGCTGGAGCACCACCTTGTAGGTGCTCTGGCATGGCCCTGGTACTTATTTTAAGCCTGATTCTTATTTTGTCCTTCTCATTTGTTGAACTGCTAGGTTTCAAAGACATAAACAAATCAACACTAGTTGTCAAGAAGTGTAATGACAAACACATGCACAACAGGCTTCTTTCAGTTTCTGTCTACCAAACCCACACATGAGGCTGTACTTGGCCCAAGGCTATAGTAAAATCCACCTGCCCAAGGTTCCATGGAGTGGGGCTGAACCTGAAACCATGTGGTTCAGAAGCAAACATCTTACCACTTAGCTATCTATCATATATGTCACACATATCACTGTCCATACCTCCAGTATATATTTTATCACACTTGATGGTTAATACCTGCAGCATACATTATATGAGATCTAACCGTACATACCTCCAACACACATCACATCTTACTGTCTATACTGTCAGAACACATCAAATTTTACTGTCCATACCACCAGTACACATTATATCACACTTGGCTGTTTATACCGCCAACACACATTGGATCACATCTAACTGTCCTTACATCCAGCATACCTTGTGTCTCATCTGACTGTCCAAACCTCTAGTACACATCGCATCACATCTAACTGCCCATACCTTCGGCATACATTGTGTCTTATTTGGCTGTCCACACACCTCCAATGCACATCTTACCTCCACATCATACCTTCACATACCTTCATAAGAAACAGATTGGTATGAGGAGGTATCTTACTGTTCATGGATCTTTTCGGTTTCAACGGCAGTTTTTTCTAGCGGTGTCATATGAAATTGTCACCCATAATTATGACCCTAGTATTGATCTATTGCATTTCAATCTATTTTAGGGTTAGGGTTAGGGGTGGGGGGAAGGGTATCTTTTTTTCTTCACAAATGTAAATAAACCCAATCTGTTTCTTAAACGAGGGACATATTCATACGGCACAGAATGTTGTTTACCTCAATGAATGTCAGTGATTGGTTGAAATTACAGAAATTGAAGAAAACAACAAATATCTAACAAACTATAGAATTTTGTCAATAAAGCCAAGAGAAAAAGATGTTTTATAAACACATTCTACCAGTATACGAAGTTTAAAATTTTTTAGTTACTTAGAAATTATGTTAAAAACTGCCGTTCAAACTGAAAAGATCCCTGTTCATACCTCCAACACACATTGTTTCACATCTGCCTGTCCATAGCTCCAACATGCATTACATCCATCTCACAGTCTACACCTCCAATATCAAATATCACACTTCGCTGCCCATTATTCAGCAGAGAAAACTTCCAAAACTCTCCAGCGGCTACCAAAATGTTCATAACATGAAAACATTCAAATCTTCCACATTTCATCAAACATTTTCCACTCATTGGTATATTTTTTGTGTTCATTATTTACATTTGACAGATATTTGTCCTCATCTTGTTTGTTGTTAACACAACATTTCAGCTGATATACCATCCAGCTTTCATCAGGTGTCTTGGGAATATTTTGAACCTGGGTTATTCCTAAGGTATTTTTCAATGTTATTATTATTCAGGTCCCTGCTTGGAATCGAACTCGGAATCTTAGGGTTCTTAACCACTATGCCATATGCCCGTGTTGTCTTTAAATTTATGTTACTGCTATATTTCTGTTTTTTTTTTTAATGCTATTTGTCTCTAAGAGCTGTTGTTTTGAAATGAGTACCTCAGTTTAGCAAGCTTTCAATGATGGACATACTTTAAGTATTATACACAGATTGCCATTTTGAACTAATTCTGCTTCTGTTGCTTGTGACAAATTTTACCATTTTCCATTTTTCTCTCAGAATTGTCATGCCTCCCGTTAACATGATGACCATTCCTCCAAGGCATTTCTGCATCATTGCAAACCCGGTTAGATATGATACTGATGGCAGCATTTGCTATGACAAGTATGGCCAAGCTGAGCTGGCTCATGGCGATGAAGAAATCCGCTTCACACAAAGTCCTTTTCCTCTCTATCCTGGGGAGAAGATTAAGCAGGTAAAGAGCATCAATAAGTTAGCTAAATAATTTAAATGCTATTTTCTTACTATTATAACATTGCATGCTGCTTGTTTCACCTTTGATTATATGCAAGTATGGATTTCGCATTCACATCCACAAGGTTTCATGTTCAACCCCACTGGCCTACCTCCTCATACCAATATCTTTTTTACCATCAGTTGAAGTTGACCAATACAGTGTGCATGGAATTTAGGAGATAAAATCTTTGAATAAGCCCAGATACACACACACATGTGATGGTTTTCTTTTAGTCTTACGAGGTTTTGGTTGGCCCAGGGTAGAAGACATTTTGCCCAAGGTGCTGTGCAGTGCAATTGAACCTGAGACCTAGCTGGAAAGCAAATTTCTTAACCGCACAACCATTTGTGTTTGGAAATCTACAAAAGTAATCCATACATATAGTAACAAGCAAGTCCCTTGGTCATCACTGACTCAGTTCCTAGGACTCATAAGGTTGTTTACTCCGTTTCCATGGCAAATAACTGGCACTCTGTCAGTTATGACAGGGAGGGTTCCTGATGATCCAATCAATGGAACAGCTTGCTTGATAAATTAATGTGCATGGGGCTAAGCATTCCACAGACACATACCCTTAACATAGTTCTCAGGGAGATTCAGCATGACACATAGTGTGAAAAGGCTGGCCCTTTGAAATACAGGTACCACTCAAAACGTGAAATCCTCCTTTCTTTCCTTTCCTGAGTGTCCAATAACACAATACTTATTCCACGTCCTCGTATATATATATATATATATATATATATATACATATATATATATACATATATATATATAAAGTTAATCCAAACAAGAAAGTACAAAAAAACACAACAACGCGAGGATGTGGAACAAATATAGTATTATTGGATGCTCAGAAAAGAAGGAGGATTTAACGTTTCGAGCGGAGCTCTTCGTCGGAAACATAGGAGAAGGGAAGACAGGGGGAAAAAAAATCGCCAACGGTACACACGTGGTCACCAAACAAGAAAGCACAAAAAAACACAACAATGCGAGGACGTGGAACAAATATAGTATTATTGGACGCTCAGGAAAGAAGGAGGGTTTAACGTTTCGAGCAGAGCTCTTCGTCAGAAACATAGGAGAAGGGAAGACGGAGGAAAAAAAAATCACCAACGGTACACACGCGATCACATTTTGAATGTATATATATATATATAATATATATATATATATATATATATATACTACTGGATTACTTGAATCCATTTATTGTGACTTAAATTTGTAGTAGAATTGATATATTTATTGAATTCTGAAATAGCACACTGTTGCTATTCAAAGTTTCAAGTTACGACCAGACATACAATTGCTATTATATCCACATCTCTCTTTTTATCTTCCTATCAGAGCGTGACAGCCCTTCAAGTGGTGAAGACTGATTCTGGTCTCAGGTTGTCAGCAAACGTTGATTTTACTGATGCAAGCAATACGAAAAGATTGGCAGGAGATGAATGGATGTTTCTGGGACCAGGTACTATTGCTGTTTTAACTGCTAGTTAACGTTTGTTTATTTACCTATACCTCTGTTATCATTCATCACCACCACTACCATTACCATTATAATCACCACCACTACCACCATGACAGTCACCACTAGCATCAGCACAACCTCTACCACCACCATTATCAGGAGGCACATGGCCTAGTGGTTAGAGCAGCATACTCGCGGTCAAAGGATCGCAGGTTTGAATCTCAGACCGGGCAACACCTAAGCGAAACACCTAAGCTCCATGCGGCTCTGGCAGAAGGTAATGGCGAGACTTCTGCTGACTCTTTCGTCACAACTTTCTCTCACTTTTTCCTCCTGCATCTTGCAGCTCACCTGCGACGGACTGGCGTCCCATCCAGATGGGGAACCTATACGCCAAGAAACTGGGTAACTGGCGCCCTTATGAGCCAGGCATGGCTCGAGAAGGAAACATCTATCTCTATCACCACCACCACTATCACCTCTACTGTCACTGTCATCATCATCATCCACATTTCATCACTTCCACCATCTCTACCGCCATCACCCCTGCCACTACTACTACTGCCATAGGCAGAACCAACAGTCTTTTAAGTTTCCTTGTTTTTCAGGAGGTTTATGAAAACCTGGAACCATTTCAAAAAATAATTATTTCACATCCTTCTGGAGTTCATAAATTATTGTTTCTTCTTTTAAATTTTTTTGTTTGTTTTTGATATGCTTGATTACATGAACAAGTATTTTCTAACATTGCCAAAATGTCTTACAGGTACCTACATACCCAGAAAAGAGGTCACCGTCTTAACAACAGTAAATGCCAAGGTGATCCGTCCAAACCAAGCCCTCCGTTTAAGGGCTCGTAGAGAGTGTGTCGATTGTAATGGTATAAAGCGAGTGACAGGGGAGGAATGGTTAGTCAAAACAACTGGTGCTTACCTACCAATGGCCTATGAGGAAGTAGTAAAAACTATTGATGCTTACATTCTCACTGAAACGGTAAGATTTCAATTAACATCATCATAATCATCATTGTTTTATTTTACAGGGTGGCAATTTTAAGCAGTGATGTGTATAAATACAAGATTGTTACCAGTTCAGTGAAGGCACATGTCACAGTGGTTAGAGCATCGGGCTCACAATCATGAGGTAGTGAGTTCAATTCCTGGACCAGGGTCTGTGTTGTGTGTTCTTCAGCAAGACATTTTATTTCATGTTGCTTCAGTTGCTTAGAAATGAGTTGAGACATCACTGGTGCCAAGCTGTATCGGCCTTTACCTTTCCCTCATATAACATCAGTGGTGTGGAGAGGAGAGGCTAGTATGCATGGGTGACTGCTGGTCTTTCATAAACAACCTTACCTAGATTTGTGCCTTGGATAGGAGCTTTCTAGGTGCAATCCCATGGTCATTCATGACCAAAGGGAGTCTTTACCTGCTCAGATATGCTTGGGGCATATTTGATCTCACAAGAAAAGCATTCACTATGTTTTATCATGGAAAAAATTTCTTGCTTTAGACAAATGGTGTAAATAGTTGTTGTGTTGTCACCATTTGTCTAAAGCAAGAAATTTTCTCCATGACAAAACATACAAGATTGAATATGCCTCAGGTCTGGCTGCTTTGAACATAAAACAGAATATTTTGGCCTGTTATCACCTTGACCGACCAGTCTGTCAGGCGTCCATTTGACACTGCTGGTCACAGCATACTGTCCACTCCTCTCTGGATCGCGCCTTTCTCATCCACGTGATCCCAATCGTCCTCCTGAAATCGTAACTCTACTGTCGTGGAGGCCTTCCGGGTGGTCGTTTCCGCTCGAGCGGGTACCACTCGACAACTGCGCGGGTCCACCGATTTTAATTTTGGCCTGTTATAGCCAGTTTAAATGCTATAGGTTTAACTCTTAAATGAACCATAACTCTCTTAGTGATATTAGTAACTGACTCTGGCCATGCTGAAGCATTATCTAACGTGCAAATTTCCATAATTCCTTTTGTCACTTTACAAGAAATTCCCTATTTATTTTCTAGACTGCTCTGAAAGTGAAAGCCCTGCAGAATTTTGAGGATCGTTTTAATAAGTTGCGGGAAGCCGGAGAAGAGTGGTTAATTAATATCAATGACACAAAATCCTATATCCCAGATGTTTACGAAGAGGTATGTATTTGTATTCAGTACTAATATATAAAGCATCACCATTATACTATTATCATGCCCGTGTAAGAAACTACTACTATTATTATTATTACTACTACTACTGCTGCTGCAAGTCATAATCATCACTATCATCATAATCATCATCATCATCATCATCGACATCGTCATCGTCATCATCATCATCATTGCAGTGAGCTGGACGAAATGCATAATGGTATTTCGTATGTCTGTATGTTCTGAGTTCAAATTCCATCAAGGTCAACTTTGCCTTTCATCCTTTCAGGGTCGATAAAATAAGTACCAGTTGAACAATTCATCCCCTCCTCCAAAACTGCTGCCCTTGTGGCAAAATTTGAAACCATTATTATTTTTATTACTGCTGAGCAGGCAGAATCATTACCATGCTGCTCAAGAGAATAATGGCCTGCCCAGCTATCTAGCAGGGTGATATCATTTGAAAGCTACAACAGAGTGAGGAAACACGTAAACCAGTAATGTATAACATCCGATAGTCTAGTTGATACTGTGACTTTATCAAGCATAGACCTGTGAATATTCGTAACAAATTTAATAGGATCCATTCAGAAGAAGATGGTGAGAGGGTTAGATATTTTAGGAATGTTGTTAAATGATAAATTGATATCAAATGCCTATAACAGTGTGATATTGTGTTTTTTAGGTTACTGGTATTGAAGATATTATCACATTGACTAGCTCCAACTATTGTGTTATCGTCAATCCTGTTGATTCGAATGGAAAGCCCCAACTGGGTGAAAAGAAATTAGTAAAGGTGAGCTCAAATATTTTATTCTACATTGCTTTATTTGTTGACGTGCTTAGTCTTCCATGTAGAGTTGGCCTATCCAAGAATTTATGGATTAAACTAGACATAGTAGAGTTTATAATTTACAACATGACATGGGAGAGTCTATTGAAACTGGATCTTTATTCATCATTATCATCATTTCACATTACTCATCCATGCTGGCATGTGTTGGAGGGTTTGACAGAAGCTGGAAAGCCAGAGGACTACACCAAGCTCCACTGTCTGTTTTTGGCATGGTTTTTATCACTGGATGCCTTTCCTAATGCCAACTACTTTACAGAGCGGACTGGGTACTTTTCATGTGGCACCAGCACAAGCAAGGTCTGTTTTAGCAAGGTTTTTATGGCTGAATGCCCTTCCTAATGCCAACCACTTTACAAAGTGGGCTGTGTGCTTTTCTATTTTACCAAATTCAATATGATATTCTTCGGAACTTAAGTCTAATGCTTAACCACTTTAAAATGACATTATTTTGCACTGAAACAATGAACCATTGGTCAAAACTGCCAACTTAGTTTTGTACAAGAAAGGCTCCAAGTTCAGTCACTGGCAAACTTCAGGAATATGTTCCTGAGTACATTTGAAGAAAATACTGAATGCATGATTGTGTCAATATCACATCCTAAGATGAGGAAAGAAAGGGAAACGAATTATTTTATTGACATCACATTTAACATTTTTACCATATTTCTGTTGAGGTGCTCTGTGTTTCTTTCAATCAGTTTTAAATAGAACAAAGTATTTAGTAAAATAACTTAGTTATCATTAGGCTAGTGTTAGGAACATAAATTGTGACTAAGGTTTGGTGGAAGATTTTAATTCAGAACTTATGAAAACAAGACATTTGTTACCATATTTCTGTTGAGATGCTCTGTGTTACTTTCAATCAGTTTTAAATATAACAAAGTATTTAGTAAAATAACTTGATTATCATTAAGCTAGTGTTAGGAACATAAGTTGTGACTAAGGTTTGACAGAAGATTTTAATTCAGAACTTTCCAAAACAAGACGTTTGTACTACAGAGCCAGAGGTAGTGTTTCAGGTGGGTTGGTATCAAAAGGGTTAATTTGGCAACAACTAAACATAAAAAAAGAAGTTAAGATGTTCAGAGACTAGAAACTTCAGTTTCATATGAAAACATCGTTCTCCCTTTGTGCTTTTACAATGATGACAACAACAATGATGATTTAGAGCAGAAATTCCAGACATGGAAACCAAACCAATACTTGAATGACCTTAACCCCTTTGCTACCATATTTCTGTTGAGATGCACTGTGTTTATTTCAATTAGTTTAAAATATAACAAAAAATTTAGTAAAATAACTTAGTTATCATTAAGCTAGTGTTAGGAACATAAATTGTAACTAAGGTTTGGTGGAAGATTTGAATTCAAAACTTATGAAAGCAAGACATTTGTTACCATATTTCTGTTGAGATGCTCTGTGTTTCTTTCAATTAATTTTAAATATAACAAAGAATTTAGTGAAATAACTTTGTTATCATTCAGCTAGTGTCAGGAACATAAATTGTGACTAAGGTTTGGTGGAAGATTTTAATTCAAAACTTATGGAAACAAGACATTTGTTACCATATTTCTGTTGAGATGCTCTGTGTTTCTTTCAATTAATTTTAAATATAACAAAGAATTTAGTGAAATAACTTCGTTATCATTCAACTTGTGTTAGGAACATAAATTGTGACTAAAGTTTGGTGGCAGATTTTAATTCAGAACTTTTGTTACCATAATTCTGTTGAGATCCTCTGTGTTTCTTTTAATTGATTTAAAAAATAACAAAAAATTTAGCAAAATAACTTGTTTAGTTTTAAGCTAGTGTTAGGGACATAAATTGCATTTAAGGTTTGGTGGAAGGTTTCAATTCAGAACGTTGAAAATAAGGCATCTGTACTATAGAGCCAGAGGCAGTTTCAGGTGGGTTCGTATCAAAAGGGTTAAAAGGAGGAAATAGATCAAAATACAGGTTCACTGCTCCTTACAGAAATACTGTAGATGTTGGTTTATACCCTCGTCTGACTTTAAAGCACAAACAACACCTATATCCTATTTTAATTCTCAAAAATTTTTATTCCCTTTCTAGTATTTTTGGTACTATTCATCATGCAGTCTACTGCAGTATCGATTGTCTACGCTGAAATGACCTGATCTGGGTTAAGGTTTAGGATTAGGGTTTGGGCCAGACTGCATTATTGACCAGGTAAACGGCATGTTAAAGTGGCACTGTATCCTTATCTAAATTTGTGTGTATTCATCTAAGGACTACATTGTTTATTTTCAGGGACCAAAATCGTTTTTCTTATTACCTGGAGAATTACTTCCTGATGGCATTCAGGACAATTATGTCCTCCATGAGGGACAGGCCCTTATTTGTTCTTGTAACGAAAATTTCCAGGATACACTTGTAAGTATTAATTGCTTCTTTAAGACTTTACTTCATCTTCAACATAGGCTTAACATCTGCTTTTCAGTTCGCATGAGTCAAATGGAATTCTGCTGTGGATTTTCTACGGCTGGATGCACTTCCTGTCAACAGTTTTTCCCAAAATTTAAAGGTCAAAATCCCTAGTGCATACTATATACGAGGTTAAAAATGAAAAATATTTTCTAAGCAATGTCCGAGTCTCTATTTGCTGTCCGGCAATGTTTATTCAGATGCATTTTGTGATGTCGGGCGCGAAGATACCTTAAGCTAAGCCCGAAAGCAATGAAGTCAAAAAAGAATCATCCATAACTCGCAGTAAGCAACATTTATTAAATGTTATTTCTTTATTTTCTGCAAACAAAATGTACAAAAAAGCTACACGTTTGCATTATGTTATATATACAATAATAATAAAGGACGTTAGTGTATACATTTTTACAAACCAAGGATGTTATATAGACCTCCTTGACTCAAGTTAGAGAAAGGGTGCGTATTACACACAAGGTTTAGGTTTTTCAGAAGTACAGCCCCCTAAGAATCCCCTGCATATTATACTCAAGGGCAGACTATACTCGAGGATTTACGGTATTCAGAATTGCTGGGTGCAAGAAGAGAAGTGTCTTTTTTCATACTTTCAATTTGAAGGTCAACTAGAATGTTAAGGAAATCATTCCTCAGGTAATAAATAATAAAGGAAATCTAATTGTTTATTAGTGGTTAAAATCTCTATTTTACCTTTTCAGTAAAACTGGGTCTCCAGTTGACCAGTTACTTTGTCATTCACCCTTTGCCTTAACATGAAGTAACTATTATGAAAGTACAATGTGTGGGTTTTTCATTCCTTTTTTCTTTTTTTCTAGAATGCTATTAACCGTAAACCAGGTGATCGATGGATGATTAGTGGTCCAATAGATTATGTCCCACCAGTTGAAGTTGAAATTATCAGAACAAATGAATCCATTGCATTAGATGAAAATGAAGGCTTGTACATAAGAAATATAAAGAGTGGAAAGGTAGGTGCATTTTCTGACTTGTCTTTATATATATATGTGTTTGACTAGGGCATGTGTGTATGTTCATGTGCATATGTGTATATCTTTGTGTGTGTGCGTGTTTCTTTATGTGAGTGTGTGGGTGGGTGAATTGGTGTATATATGTGTATGGCTTTGTGTTTGTCTTTGTATATGAGTGTTTGTGTCTTTGTGTATGCATGAATGTGTCTGTGTATGCATATGTGTCTGTGTATGCATGATGTGTCTGTGTATGCATGATGTGTCTGTGTATGCATGTGTGTGTGTCTGTGTATGCATGTGTGTGTATCTCTGTGTATGCATGTATGTGTGTCTCTGTGTATGCATGTGTGTGTGTCTGTATGCATGATGTGTCTGTGTATGCATGTGTATGTGTGTGCATGTGTCCGTGTATGTCTGTGTCTTTCTGTATGGATGTGTCTTCATGCATGTATGTGTATACCTGTGTGTGCATATTGATATATGGGTGTATGTATATGTGTATTCCGCAGGCTCATACCCATTATATAAACTTTAAGTTGAATCAATGGGGGTCTTTGAATTATTAATACATACAGATGGATTTTAACCTACAGTCTGCATAATGTGATGGTGAGGGATTGTTTTATGGTGGATTGTTGAAGGCACATGGCTAAGTGGTTAGGGTATTCAGTTCATAATTGTAAGGTCGTGAGTTCAGGTCCTGGTGGCGTGTTGTGTCCTTGAGCAAGACACTTTATTTCATGTTGTTCCAGTCCACTCAGCTGCCAAAAATGAGTTTTGCCTGTATTCCAAAGAACCAGGCTTATCACATTCTGAATCATGCTGAATCTCACTGAGAAATACATTAATGGTATGCATGTCTGTGAAGTGCTCAACGGGATTCAAGCCTCTTCTCCTTATCTCCTCAAAGACATACATCATCTCGAAAGAGTCCAGAAGCTGGCTACCCGTATGGTTCTTGGTCTCAAGCATTTGTCTTATGAAGAAAGGCTGAAGACGCTCGACCTTTATTCTCTAGAAAAACGCTGCCGCCGTGGTGATCTCATTCTTGCTCACAACATCATAAGCGGAAAGTGTAACCTCTCAAAAGAGCTGTTCTTCACTCCTGCTCCAGAGCATCGGCTGCGAGGTCACTCCGAAAAGCTCTATCTGTGACGATTTCATCTCAATCGAAGGAGAGGGGCTTTCTCCATCCAGGTTGCGGATCCATGGAATAAGCTGCCGGACGAGATAGTGAAGATGCTGACGACCGCTCGGTTCAAAGTCTCTCTTGACCAGAAATGGCCTGAACTCTTTGCATGAACACCACCCTGTACATAACTCCATGTCCCCCTACATGGCCTTGCTTTTTGAGCCAAAAAATTAACTTAACTTAACTTAACTTGCACGTTAATTTCATGAACAGACTGCTCTGTTGATTGGATCAACTGGAACCCATATCATCATAACCAAAGGAGTGCCAGTTTATTTTTTTTTTATGGCAGACTGTAGTATAATCATGAGGACGTCTGTAGCATGCGAGTAGTGAGTGAAGCTGAGCGTGAGATGTTTCAGTTACTGTGGAGTGGAGCATGTTGTGAGTGCAGCTGAGCATGTGTGTGTGTGTGTGTGTGTGTGTGATTTGTGAGTGTAGCAGTAGTGAAATGTGCTACTCAAAGTGGTGTTCCGTGGACCGGTGCCAGTCCGTGAGCCTTCAGCTGCTGGTGTGCAGCGAGTTTCCATAAAAGAAAGAAAGATTATACAATACTTATAAAAAGCTTACAAAATATGGATCTTTTCGGTTTGAACGGCAGTTTTTAACACAATTTCTAAGTAACTAAAAAAATTTTAAACTTCGTATACTGGTAGAATGTATTTATAAAACATCTTTTTCTCTTGGCTTTATTGAGAAAATTCTATAGTTTGTGAGATATTTGTAGTATTTTTCTTCAATTTCTGCAATTTCAACCAATCAATGACATCTATTGAGTTAAAAAGCATTCTGTGCCATATAAATATGTCCCTCGTTGAAGAAACAGATTGGGTTTATTTACATTTGTGAGGAAAATAAGATACCCTTCCCTCACCCCTAACCCTAAATCATCATCATCATCATACGTCCGCTTTCTATGCTAGCATGGGTTGGACGGTTCAACTGGGGTCTGGGGAGCCCGAAAGCTGCACCAGTCCAGTCAGATCTGGCAGTGTTTCTACAGCTGGATGCCCTTCCTAACGCCAACCACTCCGAGAGTGTAGTGGGTGATTTTATGTGCCACCGACACAGGTGCCAGACGAGGCTGGCAAACGGCCACGCTCGGATGGTGTTTTTTATGTGCCACCGACACAGGTGCCAGACGAGGCTGGCAGACGGCCACGCTCGGATGGTGTTTTTTATGTGCCACCGACACAGGTGCCAGACGAGGCTGGCAGACGGCCACGCTCGGATGGTGTTTTTATGTGCCACCGACACAGGTGCCAGACGAGGCTGGCAGGCGGCCACGCTCGGATGGTGTTTTTATGTGCCACCGACACAGGTGCCAGATGAGGCTGGCAAACGGCCACGATCGGATGGTGCTTGTTACGTGCCACAGCACGGAGGCCAGTCGATGCGGTACTGGCTACGGCCACGCTCGGATGGTTTTCTTATGTGCCACGTGCCACCGGCACCGGCACCACAAAGATACAAATTCCATTGATGTTCATCTATTTTGATTTGTTTTGATTTTCACTTGTCTCAACAGGTCTTCACAAGTGTCACAAGAAGGAAGGTATGCACAGGTGGACCGACCACGTCCCAGGCAGGGGCCATGGGTTATGGTCTCACTAGTCTTGCCGGGTCTTCGGATGGTGTTTTTATGTGCCACCGACACAGGTGCCAGATGAGGCTGGCGAACGGCCACGATCGGATGGTGTTTGTCATGTGCCCACCGCACTGACTACGGCACTGATGGATTTCTTATGTGCCACAGGCACTGGTACCACAAGATACAAATTCCATTGATGTTCATCTATTTTGTCTATTTTGATTTGATTTGATTTGATTTTCACTTGCCTCAACCGGTCTTCGATGGATTTCTTATGTGCCACAGGCACTGGTACCACAAGATACAAATTCCATTGATGTTCATCTATTTTGTCTATTTTGATTTGATTTGATTTGATTTTCACTTGCCTCAACCGGTCTTCACAAGTGTCACAAGAAGGAAGGTATGCACAGGTGGACTGACTAGTCTTGCCGGGTCTTCGGAAGGTGTTTTTATGTGCCACCGACACAGGTGCCAGATGAGGCCGGCGAACGGCCATGATCGGATGGTGTTTGTTACGTGCCCACAGCACGGAGGCCGGTCGATGTGGAACTGGCTACGGCCACGTTCGGATGGTTCTCTTGTGTGCCACCGGCACTGGTACCACAAAGTGTGTGCCACCGGTACCACAAAGATACAGATTCCATTGATGTTCATCTATTTTGATTGATTTGATTTGATTTGATTTGATTTTCACTTGCCTCAGCAGGTCTTCACAAGTGTCACAAGAAGGAAGGTATGTACAGGTGGACTGACTACGTCCCAGGTAGGGCCCACGGGTTATGACCTGACTAGTCTTGCCGGGTCTTCGGATGGTGTTTTTATGTGCCACCATGTTCCCACAGCACAGAGGCCAGTCGATGCGGTACTGGCTACGGCCACGTTCGGATGGTTTTCTTGTGTGCCACAAGATACAAATTCCATTGATGTTCATCTATTTTGATTGATTTTCACTTGCCTCAGCAGGTCTTCACAAGTGTCACAAGAAGGAAGGTATGCACAGTGGATCGACTACGTCCCAGGTAGGGGCCACGGGATATGGCCTGACTAGTCCTGCCGGGTCCTCTCATGCACAGCACACTTCCATAGGACTCGGTCTTCAGTCATTTCCTTGGTGAGACCTAAAGTTCGAAGGTCGTGAGAGATTGAAATGCAATAGATCGATTCTAGGGTCATAATAATGGGTGACAATTTCATATGACACCGCTAGAAAAAACTGCTGTTCAAACCGAAAAGATCCCAAAATATTGTATTATTTGTTTACAAAATAAATATAAGATAAAAAGAAATTGTCAAATTTTATTATATTCATTACATATATTGTTTCCGGTATAAATTAATATTTCTAAGAAATATTACCAGTCCTTGGCACATTGAAAAAAAAAAACTGCCGGTACACTACATCTGATAGTTTGAAAAGCATTGGTGCAGAGCATAATTTGTGAGTGTGGCACTGAGGAAATGTAGAATGTGAGTCATGAGTGTAGTAGTGTAGCGGTGAGGAAATATGTAGTGTGATTTCTGAGTGTGGCGATGAAGAAGTGTAGAGTGTGAATCACGAGTGTAGCTGTAAGAAAATGTGTAGTGTGACTTTTTTTTCTGAGTGTAGCAATGAATAAATGTGGAGTGTAGAGTGTGAATTATGAGTGTAGCTGAACATGAAATGCTTCAGCTAGTGCATAATGTCGTAACAGTAGTAAGGAGATATGTAGTATAGGGAAAGTGGGACATGATCTGAGAATGTGAGTGAAAGTAAATTTGCAATGCGTCAGACAGCATGTGCATTGATGTGTGTGTGTGTGCATGTGCATGGGTGTAATATGTGCGGTAGTGATACTTGCATAGACTTGTGATTATGAGTGATTGGGGGTTGCTTGGAAATGAATGAAAACGAGCCATGTGATGATAGCGTAGCGTTAACTGACAACAGATGATTGTGTTAGCGGTAACGATGGTTTTAGTGTAATGGTAATACTTATGAAAGGCAGCGAGCTGGCAGAATTGTTAGCACGCCGGGCAAAATGCGTATCTGTATTTCGTCTGCCGTTACGTTCTGAGTTCAAATTCCGCCAAGGTAGACTTTGCCTTTCATCCTTTCAGGGTCAATAAATTAAGTACCAGTTACGCACTGGGGTTGATGTAACTGACACTAAATACCTATGTCTGTCCTTGTTTGTCCCTTCTATGTTTAGCCCCTTGTGGGTAATAAAGAAATAGGTAGTACTTATGATTGTGTAGTGCTTATGAAAGGTGGTGAGCTGGCAGAATCGTTAGCACGCCGGGCGAAATACGTAGCCATATATATATATATATATATATATATATATACATACACATACATACAGACAAGGCTTCTTTCAGTTTCTATCTACCAAATCTACTCACAAAGATCTGGGTGGGCTAGGTCTATAGGAGAAGACATTTGCCCAAGACATCAACACAGTGGGACTGAACCCAAAACCATGTGGTTGGAAAACAAGCTTCTTACCACACAGCTGTGTCTGATCTCATCTTTCTACTTGCATGACTGAGCTAAGGTAAGTTATATGTCAGCTGTTGTGTAGGAGTGGTTTGCTATGCAGTGACTTGTACTATTGATAAATTACTACTGTCCCATGTACTAGGTCAGCTCTTAGTTTTATTGTTGTTAGCAACCATCCTCTATAAATATATCATTTTCTCAAACAGAATCAGGACACAGGAAGAAACCACAAACAAAGTTACCAGCCCAGTTATTTAGTTCAAAGTCATTTACATACAAATGTACTGTATGCATCATCTGATAGCATGTTGAGTGTTATATAGTAATGAGGTCATGTATGGAGTGTTACATGGTTGTGAGCACATAATGTGTAGTATTTTATGTTGCTGATGTTGCTTTCTAACATGGCCAGATGGAGCAGACTTATGATAAGCATTCCAACTCTGAACCTATCTTTTTATTTAAAACAAAATTTTTATATTTTTAGTACAAAAAAATAAATAAATGCACCCTTTTTAAAGCCTAGCCAGGCTCATGGGCCCGGTTTCCGTGGCGTATGTGTTCCCCAGTACGATGGGAAGCCAGTCCATCGCAGCGTTACTCATTTTTGCCAGCTGAGTGGACTGGAGCAATGTGAAATGAAGTGTTTTGCTCAAGAACACAATGCATCGCCCGGTCCAGGAATCAAAATCACAATCTTATGATCATGATGCTGACACCCTAACCACTAAGCCATGTGCCTCCACATTTTTTTTTTGTACAAACATAATTTATTTATGACTTTAATATTCATATCTTTACCTTTTTTGGTTTCAAATTCTGGCACAAGGCCAGAAATTTCTGGGAAATGGGTAAGTCAATTACATTGACCCCAGTACTCAACTGGTACATATTTCATCAACCCCAAAAGGATGAAAGGCAAAGCTGACCTCAGCAGAATTTGAACTCAGAATTGTAAAGACATGAAATGCCACTAATCATTTTATCTGGCATGCTAATGATTCTGCCAGCTCACCACCTTAAACATCTACTTAATAATGGTTTCAAATTTTGGTAGAAGGTCAGCAATTTCAGGGAGTGAGTAAGTCAGCTGCATAGACCCCAGTGCTCAACTGCTATTTATTTCATCCTTATCATCATCATTTAACGCCCACTTTCCATGCTAGCATGGGTTGGACGATTTGACTGAGGTCTGGCGAACCACACTCCAATCTGATCTGGCAGAGTTTCCGCAGCTGGATGCCCTTCCTAATGCCAACTACTCTGAGAGTGTAGTGGGTGCTTTTACATGCCACCAGCACGAGGGCCAGTTGGTTTTACTGGCAACGGCTACGCCCAAATGGTGCTTTTGAAAGCTGCAGCACTGTGAGAAAGTACATTGTGACCAGTGGCATATGACAACAGACTTTTGTCTGGTCAATGCACCAATACACACACGTGTGTGTGTGTGTGTGTGTTTATTTTTATGTTCAGTTATAATAATAATTAAAAAAAAAATAAAATGGCGCAGGAGTGGCTGTGTGGTAAGTAGCTTGCTTGCTAACTACATGGTTCCGGGTTCAGTCCCACTGCATGGCACCTTGGGCAAGTGTCTTCTACTATAGCCTCGGGCCGACCAAAGCCTTGTGAGTGGATTTGGTAGACGGAAACTGAAAGAAGCCTGTCGTATATATGTATATATATATATATATATGTATGTATGTGTGTCTGTATTTGTCCCCCTAGCATTGCTTGACAACCGATGCTGGTGTGTTTATGTCCCCGTCACTTAGCGGTTCGGCAAAAGAGACCGATAGAATATGTCCCAGGGTCGAGTTGCTCGATTAAAAGGCGGTGCTCCAGCATGGCCGCAGTCAAATGACTGAAACAAGTAAAAGAGTAAAGAGTATCCTGAAACACTAATTTAAACAATTTTGTCTTAATCTGATATGTTACAATATACTTTCGTATGGCTTAGCTGGCTGAAACTTCAAAGTCACTGTCAACAATATTCTTGTTTATATGCACAAGCATGACATATACATACATACATAAAGAGACACACATATATACATTGTGAATTATCTCTTGCTGTCATTGCAAGACAGTGAAAGCTTTAGTGCAGCTGTTTGACTTGTTAGAAATAGCAGCCAAATCACACCCTACCATCTTAAAAAGAAGTAAAAGTACATAGGATAATGTACTAGTCACATTCATCATCATCATCATCGTTTAACATCTATTTTCCATGCTAGCATGGGTTGGACAGTTCGACCGGGGTCTGGGAAGCCAGGAGGCTGCACCAGGCTCAAGTCTGATCTGGCAGTGTTTCTACAGCTGGATGCCCTTCCTAACGCCAACCACTCCGTGAGTGTAGTGGGTGCGTTTTACGTGCCACTGGCACGGAATTGGCCACGTTCAGATGGTGCTCTTTATGTGCCACCACACAGGTATCACAACTACAATTTCCATTTGATTTTTTGATGTTGATGTACTTGACTCAATGTCTGAATAAATGTTATGTCTGGAATGTCTTTGATCTAGGGCTAAATAACAACACTTATGATCGTTATATGCATTTTGATTATTTTGCCTAACTTTTGTTTGTTTTTCAACTCATTTCTAAACTTTGATTTTTTTGGTGGCAGGTGAGATTAGTGAGTGGAACCTCATATATATTAAATGAAAATGAAGAACTTTGGGAGAAAGATTTACCATCTGCTGTAGAAGATCTGCTTGGCCTGGAACATGATCCTTTAGCCGAGCGAGGTACCAGAGCTAAATCTTCTGACTCGTCTCATAAGAAACGGAATAAGACATTGGCTGTAACTTATAGAGTTCCCCATAATGCAGCTGTGCAAATTTATGATTATAAGCAGAAGAAAGCAAGGTAAACTTTTGTTCTGCTATATCCATCCATCCATCTTCTCTGCTCACTATTTCTGGGAGGGTCATAGGGGTAGAGTCCTCAGGCACCTTCTCCATAAGGTCCTATCAGAAGCAGCTGTCATTTCACTCACCGGCTAGATTCTCAAGCATGACCAACTGAAGCTATGGATTATCCAGCCATTTCATTCTTAGTCCATCCTTAGGTCTTCTGCTGGTTGGCTTGGCTTGAAAAATCTATCTTGCAATTCTTCCCTGCAACATTCTAATCACGTCTGTAGTACCAGAGCTATGAACTCTCAATGCAGGAAAGTAGTGACTCAACCTGGAGAGGATTTGCTAATCTCCGAGCTATGCATCCTGTTGAGTAACATTACTCCAGAGCTTGACCTCTTCATAGCATGGGATCTTTCGAGCCCTGAAAGGCATTTGAAGAGCTGGTCACGTGCTGCAGCAATGTCTCATTTCAGCATTGGCTCCATTTTTCACTCATCTATTAGGAATGTTCAAGTACCACTTCAAACTTGCATGTGACCTGCAGGTTTTTTGACAAACATGGCATTGAAACTGGTCATCTGAAATATATATATATTGTTTGAAGTGATGTAGAGATTTGATTTATTTAGAAAAAGGAAGTACTCAGAATTTTAGATAATTCTTTATTAACACTTTCACCTCATTCATGGAAACTCCTCAGATATAAATTTTATAGAAAATTACTTTGCCTTTATACAAATCTAAAAGCTGATGTTTTTTGTTTTGTTTCATTATCTATATACACATACGTACATATAGATAACTAAACAAAACAAACATACTCTTATATATTAAGTAATGAGAAAATGGATTTGGTGTTAAATTTTATTCTGTATACAATATTCACTTTGCTATATTCTTCTATGTACTCAACACTTAAACACACTAATCGATTTATACCCATTAGTCCAAAATATCATCATCATCGTTTAACGTCTGCTTTCCATGCTAGCATGGGTTGGACGATTTGACAGTACTGGTGAACCAGATGGCTGCACCAGGCTCCAATCTGATCTGGCAGAGTTCCTACAGCTGGATGCCCTTCCTAATGCCAACCACTCCAAGAGTGTAGTGGGTGCTTTTACGTGCCACCAGCATGAGGGCTAGTTAGGCGGTACTGGCAACGGCCACGCTCAAATGGTGTTTTTTATGTGCCACCTGCATAGGAGCCAGTCCAGCGGCACTGGCAACGACCTCATTCAAATGTTTTTTCACGTGCCAGTAAGGCAACGCTGGTAACGATCACGCTCGGATGGTGCTTTTTACGTGAAAATGCTAATAAGTCCAGCGGCACTGGCAATGACCTCGCTTGAATGTTTTTTCACATGCCACCAGCACAAGTGCCAGTAAGGCGACACTGGTAACGATCATCCAAAATATGAATTATATATATATATATACACACACACACAGTTTCCATTTGTCATATCTACTTACAAGGCTTTGGATGGCTTGGGGCTATAGTAGAAGACATTTGCCCAAGGTGTCACACAATGAGACATTGGGAAGCAAATATTACCATACAGGCACACCGTAGAAATATATTCATTGGTGAATGTATTCGGTTTCATGTAGAAATCAGTTCAGTTCCATGTAACACTATTCACTCTAATGTGGTACTATTTTATATCGTGGGATAGTTCTATATTACCTGGCATAGTTCAGTAACACATGACTCAATAGTGTGTCACGTGACACAAGAAAAATTTGGGAGAAGAAAAGAATTACAATTTTAAAATGACAAATTTTTGTAACCTTAATGACCCTTTCTACTAGAAATTATGAGGCGGGGCTAGTCAATTACATTGATGCCAGTGTTCAACTGGTCCTTATTTTTTTATTAACCCCAAAAAGGATGAAAGGCAAAGTTGACCACCTTGGTGAAATTTGAACTTAGAATGTAGACAGATGAAATGCCATGAAGCATTTTGTCTGGTGTGCTAATGATTCTGCCATCTCACTGACTTAATAATAATAATAATTTCTCGTTTGCACAGTCCCAGTAACTTTCGTCGCCCTTTTCAAGCCTAGCCAGGCTCATGGTCCTGGTTTCCCGGTTTCTGTGGCATATGTTTTCCCCCCAGCTGGACGGGATGCCAGTCCATCGTAGCATTACTCAAGAAACAGGAAGAGAGAGTGAGAGAAAGTTGTGGTGAAAGAGTACAACAGGGGTCGTCACCACCCCCTGCCGGAGCCTCGTGGAGCTTTAGGTGTTTTCGCTCAATAAACACACACAACGCCCGGTCTGGGAATCGAAACCGCGATCCTCCGAGCGTGAGTCCGCTGCCCTAACCACTGGGCCATTGCGTCTCCACCCCAGTAACTTTACTAGGATTTTATTGTATTGACACTCCCGAATTATAAAAAACAAAGTTGACCCCAGGATTTGAGCTCAGAATTTAAAGAACCAAAGCAAATACCATGTAGTATTTTGTATAATGCTAATGCAAATATTATTTATTTTTCACAGAGTGACCTTCGGACCTGACCTTGTTATGCTTCAACCTGATGAACAGTTTACTCAGTTGCGCTTATCTGGAGGCAAACCCAAGAAACCTAACATGATTCGTTCTCTATGTCTGCTGCTTGGACCGGATTTCTGTACAGATATCATCACAGTTGAAACGTCTGACCATGCACGATTACAGCTTCAGGTCTCCTACAACTGGTGAGTAGAAATTGATGCGGGCCAATGCTTCAAACTTACTATAATGCTAGTGAAGGCACATGGCTTAATGCTTAGGGTATTCAGCTCATGATCTTAAGCTTGTGAGTTCAATTTCTGGCGGAATGTGTGTGTATGCATGTATATATTTATGTGTGTGCATGTATGTGTGTGTGTGTGTATATATATATATATATATATATATATTATTCAAAGAAATTCCAACTCTGTTTTTTATGTTTTATTTATATTCTTTATAATATTAATGTAGAACATATAGTATAAATAATATATATATATAGTAAAATGAAATGAATTGAAGTGTTGATTGTCTTTTTGAATAGATGAAATGTTGAACATAAAATATTAGGGGACTAATATTTTATATTCAACATTTCATCTATTCAATGTACTGTATATATAATATATATATTATTTATACTATATACTCTATATATATTATTTATACTATGTATTCTATATTCTACATTAATATTATAAAGACTATAAATAAAACATAAAAAACAGAGTTGGAATTTCTTTGAATAATATATATACCCCTATACACAATCATACAAACCCTTTATATATATATATATATATATATATATATATATATAATATATATACATAGTGAGAAATTACAAAAAAAGAACAAAAGACGAAGACGGGTGTGTAAACAACAAACAGATATATTAGTTTAACGCTTGGGAAGTGAGAAAGTCTTTTACATTTCGAGCCTATGCTCTTCGTGACACAGAAATAAACAGGGGGAGAAAATAGAAAAAGGTTTAGTGGCTAGCGATCTATTTATACATATATACACATGTGTGTTTGTGTGTATATATATATATACATACACACATGTTCTTTTATTCTTTTACTTGTTTCAGTCATTTGACTGCAGCCATACTGGAGCATTACCTCCAGTATGGCTGCAGACACGCACACACACATATATATGCATATCTATATATAAATATATATATATATTTATATACACTGGGGGACTGGCCTGGTTTCCTGCTTTCCCAATGGCAAGTGGGCCCCTGCGCCATTATAGTCCACCATACTGCAGTCCCGTGACTTTGCCATATCCCTGACAGGGTGGTTGGACAGGTGCTGTCCAACCACCTTGCCAGGGTATGGGTGTCTCTCCATGGGATATTTTCAAGATATTTGCATATCCATTAACTGAAGTTTATTTCTTATCACTGCCTTGCACTGATACTACTGTATATTTGTGTGTGTAAAAGCAGAAGTTCCAGTAAATGGATATAAGAATGTTATATAGTAATGTGATGCTGCGGAGGATGTAGAGGGGTGGTTATGTGAATATGATGTCAGAGTATGGTGTTGAGATGTAATGGTGAATTGATATCATGAGTGGTGTTTCAGAATTGATGTATGTAATATGATGTCGGGATATGACTGTTTGATATTTCAGGCATTTTCAAGTCGATGACAAAAACGACCCAGAGACTGCTGCCATGCTGTTCAGTGTACCAGATTTTGTTGGAGATGCCTGTAAAGCCATAGCTTCTCGGATTCGAGGTGCCGTAGCTGGTGTGAAATTTGATGATTTTCACAAGGTTAGACATTTTCGAACCTTATTTCTTCTTCTCATTCTTGTGAATAGTAGCAACCATCACTATTTCAGAATCATCATCATCGTTTAATGTCCATTTTCTATGCTAGCATGGGTTGGACGGTTCGACCAGGGTCTGGGAAGCCAGGAGGCTGCACCAGGCTCCAGTTTGATCTGGCAGTGTTTCTACAGCTGGATGCCCTTCCTAACGCCAACCACTCCGTGAGTGTAGTGGGTGCTTTTTACGTGCCACCAGCACAGGTGCCAGGGGAGGCTGGCAGCGGCCATGATCGGTTGGTGCTTTTTATGTGCCACTGGCACAGAAGCCAGTTAATGCGGTGCTGGCATCGGCCACATTCAGATGGTGCTTTTTACATGCCACCAGCACAGGAGCCAGTCAAGGCAGCACTGGCATTGGCCATGTTCGTATGGTGCTTTTTACGTGCCACTGGCATAGGTATCACAACTACTATTTCCATTTGATATTTATTTTGATGTTGATATTAGTATTGGAAGTTCACATGTTTTTCTTAGTAAACTCACATAGTGCTGGTAGTTGGCCTCCTTCTGATGATAATGCTGGATAGTAGATGGTTTTTAAATGTCTATATATAGGGGTTGGACAAAATAATGGAAACACCTAGCATCAAAGCATCATAATTTTTAAATACTCTTTACTCTTTTACTTGTTTCAGTCATTTGACTGCAGCCATGCTGGAGCACCACCTTTAGTCGAGCAAATCAACCCTAGGATTTATTCTTTGGAAGCCTAGTACTTATTCTATCGGTCTATATTGCCAAACTGCTAAGTTACGGGTACATAAACACACCAGCATCGGTTGTCAAGAGATGTTGGGGCAAACACAGACACACAAACATATACACACGCACACATACACATATATATGACGGGCTTCTTTCAGTTTTCGTCTACCAAATCCACTCACAAGGAAGAAGCCTGTCGTATGTGTATTTGTGTCTGTTTGTCCCCCACCACTACTTGACAACTGGTGCTGGTGTATTTATGTTCCCATAACTTAGCAGTTTGGTAACAGTTCCAAGTTTTAAAAAAATAATAATAAAAGTTCATGGGCTGATTCATTTGATTAAAATTCTTCAAGGCAGTGCCCCAGCATGGCTGTAGTCAATTGACTGAAACAAGTAAAAGACTCAAAGAATATATATACACACACATTTATAACTTTCTTTGTTTCTGCTTCAGAACTCTGCCAAAATCATTCGTGCCTCTGTTTTCGGCGTCACTGAAAATGCAAAAGTGCGTGAGCACTTCCTTTTCCCACAGAACAACCTTGTCATTACAAACATTGATATCCAGTCTGTTGAACCTGTTGACCAGCGTACACGTGATGCCCTCCAGAAATCTGTCCAACTTGCCATTGAGATCACCACCAACTCTCAAGAAGCTAATGCTAGGTTTGTTTCATTGAACAACTTTTATTTAATCCTTCGTTCAACCTGATTTATCTCTCTATATATAAACGGCAAAATGTCTGCGTGTGTGTCCTTTATACAAATCCACAATTTTTTAGTTAGAGAGCTCGCACTTTCTATGGTCATTCAAAACCGTCCAAGGGTGGTCATGCACATCTTTACATTTCCCCAGTCACCCCGCAAAGCCATTAAAAAATCAATAGAAGTGACTTTTTTGTGAATTTTCTATCCAAAACCCAATCAAAATGCCTGAAACTTGATACGCCAATTGAATGCCAGCTAGCTGTATGTGATTGGTCGGAGATTTGGACAGCACTCGTGTGTATGTACACACGCATGCAGCTGTATATGCATTTACTAGCACTATAACTAAAGAGTGTTCCAATTTATTATTATTACTACACCTGTTGTTTGATGGTAATTATTGTATTATTCAACTTGTTCCTGTGATTTGTATAACTCTTTTACTTGTTTCAGTTATTTGACCGTGGCCATGCTGGAGCACCACCTTTAGCCGAGTCAAACGACCCCAGGACTTATTCTTTGTAAGCCTAGTACTTATTCTATCGGTCTCTTTTGCCGAACTGCTAAGTTACGGGGACGTAAACACACCAGCATTGGTTGTCAAGCGATGTTAGAGGGACAAACACACACACACACACACACACACACACATATACGACGGGCTTCTTTTCAGTTTCCATCTACCAAATCCACTCACAAGGCTTTGGTCAGCCCGAGGCTATAGTAGAGGCCATTTGCTCAAGGTGCCACACAGTGGAACTGAACCCAGAAGGATGTGGTTGGTAAGCAAGCTACTTACCACACAGCCACTCTTATGAAAGAAGGTAATAACTTGAATGGCAAAAGATATATATATATATAGTTGGAATTTACAGAAAACAAAAGATGAAGAGAGGTGTATGAACAACAAACAGATGTATTTGTTTGACGCTTGGAAAAGTGAGAAAGTCTTTTATATTTTGAGCCTATGCTCTTTAACAGAAAGAAATAAGAGAAAATTAATAGAGAGAATAAAAAAAACTTGTGGATTTTGTGGTCAAGCATGTATGTGTGGTAAGTAGCTTGCTAACCAACCACATGGTTGCGGGTTCAGTCCCACTGCATGGCATCTTGGGCAAGTGTCTTCTGCTATAGCCCCGGGCCGACCAATGCCTTGTGAGTGGATTTGGTAGACGGAAACTGAAAGAAGCCTGTCGTATATATGTATATATATATATATGTGTGTGTGTTTGTCCCCCTAGCATTGCTTGACAACCGATGCTGGTGTGTTTACGTCCCCGTCACTTAGCGGTTCGGCAAAAGAGACTGATAGAATAAGTACTGGGCTTGCAAAGAATAAGTCTCGGGGTCGATTTGCTCGACTTAAAGGCGGTGCTCCAGCATGGCCACAGTCAAATGACTGAAACAAGTAAAAGAGTATATATAAATATATATATATATATCATCATCATCATCATCGTTTAATGTTTGTTTTCTATGCTGGCATGGGTTGGACAGTTTGACTTGTACTTATTTTATCGACCCCAAAGGGCAAAGTCAACCTTATTGGAATTGTGGAATTTGAACTCGGAAAGCAAAGATGACTGAAATATCATTAAGCATTTTTCCTTGTGTGCTAACAATCCTGCCAGTTCACCACCTTAAATATATGTATGTGTGTGTATATATATATATATGTGTGTATTATGTCAAGTCAGTCTTCCTAATATATCACACAAAATGTAAATTTGCAGACATGTGGCTGAACGTCTTGAACAAGAAGCCAAAGGAAACATGGAAAAACAGAAACTAAATGATGAGGCAACAGCTGAAGTGGCCCGAAGTGAACTTCTGGAACTGAAAGCTAAAAGTGCAGCTGTTGAGAGCACTGGTCAAGCGAAAGCAGAAGCCCAGTCACGAGCAGAAGCTGCTCGTATTGAGGGTGAAGCTGCTGTTGAACAAGCGAAATTGAAGACAGCTGCCGAGAAAATAGAATCGGTAAGTATTACACCTATTACATATCATCCTCATCATCGTTGCTTTTTAACCCTTTAGCATTTAAACCGGCCATATCCGGCCAAAAATATTCTACCTGTTTTATGTTCAAACTGGCCAGATCTGGTCTCTCACACCAACCCTACAATATCGTTTTAAAAATTAACAGCTACCTCATCAAAATCTCAAAGCTACAAGATAATGCCTGATTAATTCAATGTGGATGAAAAAGGATTCATTTTGGCAGAATAATGTGAACACTAAAGGGTTAACATCTACTTTTCCCATGAATTTATTAAGGTGGAGTTTCCACAGCTGGATGCCCTTCCTGACGCTAACCATCACAGTTCTATATTTAAGAGATGAGGAATTATGTACATTGTTTACAGTATTTACAATTGACGGGCATATGGCGTAGTGGTTAAGAGCGCTGGCTACTAACCCCAAGATTCTGAGTTTGATTCCAGGCAGTGACCTGAATAATAATGATAATAATAACAACAACATTGAAAAATACCTTAGGAATGAGAACCCAGGTTCAAAATTTCCCCAAGACACTTGAAGACACTTTTCAGCTCACCTTCATACACATGAAATGCAATGCTGAAACTAAGACATAACTACGAAGGGAATATGATTTACAAGATGCATTCCAGAAGTTTTCTGATGTATATAATTATATGTTGTCATATGGCAGTGTGGTTAAGACATCTTGGGCAAATGCATTCTAGGATATAGTCTCAAGTTGGTCAAAGCTTTGTGAATATAATTTGGTTGAGAGAAAATTATGGAGAAGTCTGTCAAAGGGGCAGTCCCTGTTTTTGGGTGGTGAACTTAATCTGTCATCCTGTTTAACATCAGCACATGGTTATGAGGTATTTTATTGGAGTCAACTCTGTTGCAAACAGATTTCTGGTTTGAGGATAATTGCTTCCCTTCCTTCTACCAATCTCAGAGGCTCAGAAAGGGCCACAAATGCTGTCTTTCCTTCTGCCAGTCTCAAAAGTGCAAAAAAAAAAACAAAAAAAAACAAAACAATAATGGATACTTCTCTTTCCTCCTCTAAGCTATTAAAAAAATTATTCATAGTTCAATCTAAAAGCTCTATTTATTGTTCATCTCATTATCTTTAACTACAGAAAGCAGTTTTATATACCAGTCTTTTGTTGGGGAATGTCATATTTGAAACTATTTTCTTCCTGTAGTAAAGATTGTTTGCCAACATAACATGGCAGTCCTGGTTTAGGACTAATGTTGCTGTAATTTAGCTCCAGGAGACATCATCTGGCTATACGACACAATCTGTGTCCTTATTTCTTTTAACAAGGTAATCTAGTACCCCCACTCAGCTCAAAACAATATTTGTGTATCACAATTCCTGGGTTATTTCCCTTCATCAGCACAGAATAATTGTTTGGCTAATTCCTGTTTGAAATATATAGTTTTCAAAGTGACAACTGGTCACTGATTTATAAATCGGCTAATTCCCATTCGAAATATATAGTTTTCAAAGTGACAACTAGTCACTGATTTATAAATTAGAAAATTACTATTTTCAAATAGTAATTACTAGATCCCCTTGTTCGAAAATATAAGGACACAGATTGTGTCGTATAGCCAGCTGGAGACGATGTCTCCTGGGGCTAAATTATAGCAAGATTAGTTCTAAGCTAGGACTGCCATGTTATATTGGCAAACAATCTTTACTACAAAGTACTGTTGCTGAATATCTCATTTGAGATTTAAAAATTGTAATTTTCTATTTTCTTCTTCTCGCTCTTTTTTTCTCTTTCTCTCTCTGGGTAACCATGTATAGCAAGACACCTGTTTCTGTCAAACTCAAACCTTTCATCATCTGACACAAGGTCACCGCCTCCAATGCCCCACCTCTCCTCTCAAAAATTCCTTGTCTGCTACATAAAAGGCATCCAGTCCACACTGTAAAGTGGTTGATATTTGAAAGGGCATCCAGCTGTAAAAACCATGCCAGAACTGACCTTGTCTGTGCTGGTGCCATGTAAAAAGCACTCAGTCTACTTTACAGGGTGGTTGGTGTTAGGAAGGGCATCAAGCTGTAAAAACCATGCCAAAACACATACAAAAGTCTGGCGCAGTCTTCTGTCTGGCTGGTTCCTGTCAAACTGTCCAACCCATGCCAGCATGGGAGATGGACGTTAAATGATGATGATATGTCAAGTTTATTGAGGGAAATGTGATTTTCAGAAAACACCAATTCTATTTTCAGGTAGATATTTGATATCATTACTGGAATAACCATGAAATTTCATTTCACAGTTAAGGGGTCAAAGGGATTTTTTATTATATCTGTTAGAAGAGGGAGCTTTTTGTATGTTCATAATGTCTTTGATGGAGTTGAACTCTTAACCTAAATTTCTTATAAAATCAATTTGTTAAGTATGGTATATGATATTCATTGTTTTATATTATTTTTTCCTTAAAGGAGGCAAAACTGGCCCAAATCACTCAAGCCCGCAATGCAGAACTGAAGTACATTGCTGAGAAGAATTCACTCGAGGTTAACAAGACCACCGAGATGGGTGATATTCAAATAAAGATGTTTGAGCGTATGATCGAGAGTCTTGGTACTGAAACTCTGAGAGCAATTGCCGTGTCTGGACAGGAGAGCCAGATGAAACTGCTCCAATCTCTTGGTATCAAGTCTACATTGATTACAGATGGAAGCACTCCAATCAACCTCTTTAATTTGGCTCAAGGCATGGTTGGAGGTTTCATCAACAATGGCCAAGAAAGACCTTATGATGCCAGCGTTGTATCACAGCGTGAATCAGAATAGACAACAAGATGTCTTGGATGAGACATATTTTCCCATTTGTTTTTCTTTTTTTATTTGTTTCTATCTCTTCTCATGCTCTTTCATGCTGCATGCAAATATATATATATCATATTTCATAATAGATACATACATATATGTAGTACCTTTAATTCCTGTCATATCATATCTACATACTTGTATCCTGGAATTTAGAGAAAGCTGTTTTCAGACTTCCATTGTAGTTTCTCAAGCAAAAGACAAACCTTGAAACCATGGTGCTGAAGTAACTACAGGCAATATATATATATATATGTATATATATAATGCTCTACAAGACTGCAAGTGCCTATTGAGTAATTTGTTCTTACTACATACTACATTGATTACAATATATATATATATATATATATAATATATGTAGGAATTTAAAAAAATTTTTACTGCTGCTATGTATAGAACCTTTCTTTACCTATCATGGCATTGTATACACACTTCTAATTATTCCTTATAATATTTAATATTATTGCAGTATTATTCATATCAATAAACTTTTTATAGAAGTTGCTGTGTCTTGTTCATTTATTCAAAATGATTTATTTTCCGGTATCCTTCCATATTACAGTTTTAAAGAAAGTGGCAAGCTAGCAGAGTCATTAGCATGTCATACAAAAATAGGCACTGGCGTGCCTATGTGGTAAGAATATTGCTTCCCAACCATATGGTTCTGGGTTCAGCCCCACAGCATGGAACCATAGGTAAATATCTTCTACTATAGCCTCAGGTTGTGGATTTTGTGGGTGAAAGCTGAAAGAAGCCCATCATATACTATATATATGTGTGTGTCTTTGTGTCTGTGTCCACTACCCCACTGTGTGACAACTGGTGTTGGTGTGTTTACATCCCCATAACTTAGTGGATCAGCAAAAGAGATTGAATGAAATAAGTACCAGTCTTGTGGGCAATAAAGAAATAAGAAATGGCAGCCATTCATCCCAGCTCACAACATTATCATCATCATTAAATGTCTGTTGTCCATGCTGGCATGGGTTGGATGGTTTGACCAGGGCTGGTGAGCTGGAAGGTTGCACCAGACTCCAATCCGATTTGGCATGGTTTTCTATGGCTGCATGCCCTTCCTAATGCCAACCGCTCTGAGAGTGTAATGGGTGCTTTTACATGCCACCACCCATGCCGATAAATAAATGGCACACAGCCACTGATTTTGCAACAAGCAAAGTTGCAAGATGTAAGTAGTAACTCTACTGAAAATTAATGGTTGTTCTGCATAAAACAGTATTACTACTCCTTTTAACCCCAGGAGGATACTTCCTCCAGCTGGTTAATGCTGCAATATCTGTATCTGATATCTTGCTGGTCCTGTTGCCTGTTAGATCAGAGCTGTTCACTCCCTTGTTTGCAATATTTCGGACAGATATTGTGTTGTTAACCAGCTGGAGAAGGTGTCTACTTTGGGTTAAAAAGAGTAGTAATATTGCCTTTTGAAATACAGGTCCCTACTCATTTTTACCAGCTGAGTGGATTGGAGCAAAGTGAAATAAAGTGTCTTGCTCAAGGACACAATGTATCGCTGGGGACTGAACTCATGAGCTTACAATCGTGAGCCAGGGGTTTAGGGAACTTTTTTGACAGAAACCTTTCTGTCAAATTTTATTTATGTGAGCATGTATTTGCATACATATTTTCATTTGTATATATGTGTATATTTGTATGTATATCTCTACTAATGTAGATATACATGTAATTTTATGTGTGCGTTTGTTTATCCTCCTTAAATAACCCTTATTTAGGGACCTTCTGAGCAGGCTGGGCTACTTGACCTGCAGAAAATTCTGACTTGGCCCCACCAGCAATGTCATGTGCTGTTTATATTGCAGCTAGAGTAATTCATACAGATAACATGAATTGGTGGTCAGCTAAGGTAGGGGAGACAACTCCTTCTAGATTTAGTTAAATTGGAGCAGATTTTGAAGTTTAAATTTTAAATCAAGAATAAAGATCAAGACATAATATTTCATTCTCCTTAAACATTAAAAAGATTATAAGATTTCCAGTTTTTTTAAACTTTTGGACGCCTTTGATTCCGATTTTATTCAGGATATAGGCATTTGATATCTAAAAACTCCTATCATATTACTCTTTTACTTGTTTCAGTCATTTGACTGTGGCCATGCTGGAGCACCACCTTTAGTCGAGCAAATCGACCCCAGGTCTTATTCTTTGTAAGCCTAGTACTTATTCTATTGGTCTCTTTTGCCGAACCGCTAAGTTGCGGGGACGTAAACACACCAGCGTCAAGCGAAGTTGGGGGGGGGGGGGCAAACACAGACATATACACACACACATATATATATATACGACGGGCTTCTTTCAGTTTCCATTTATGAGTCCACTCATAAGGCTCTGGTCAGCCCGAGGCTATAGTAGAAAACACTTGCCCAAGGTGCCACGCAGTGGGACTGAACCCGGAACCATGTGGATGGTAAGCAAGCTACTTACCACACAGCCACTCCTACACCTATATATTTATGATTTAATATTATTAGGAATTGTATAAAAAAATATTTAAATATTTTGTGTACAGTTCATTCCACATAAATTTTAACAAAATCTTATATCCTGTTGAGAACCACTGATCCTTCAGGAACTTTTCCCTACAAGGGTTATATAAAAAGTATATGTGACCGCGTGTGTACCGTTGGCGATTTTTTTTCCTCTGTCTTCCCTTCTCCTATGTTTCCGACGAAGAGCTCCGCTCGAAACGTTAAACCCTCCTTCTTTCCTGAGCGTCCAATAATACTATATTTGTTTCACGTCCTCGCGTTGTTGTGTTTTTTGTGCTTTCTGTTTGGATTAACTTTATATAAAAAGTAGTTTTAGCACCAACTTTCAGAGTGTGTGGCAATCTGTGAACCTGCTACACACAATTTCTTATATCTGTTTTCACACTCTGCTCAGCTTGAACATGTCAATTTAGCAGGCCAAAATGAATTTGCTGTGTATATTTTCTCATGTCTTACTCTCTTTTACTTGTTTCAGTCATTTGACTGTGACCATGCTGGAGCACCGCCTTTGGTCGAGCAAATCGACCCCAGGACCTTATTCTTTGTACTTATTCTTTGTACTTATTCTATCGGTCTCCTTTTGCTAAACCATTAAGTTACGAGGACGTAAACACACCAGCATTGGTTGTCAAGCAATGTTGGAGGAACAATCACAGACACACAAACATACACACACACACATATATACGACGGGCTTCTTTCAGTTTTCATCTACCAAATCCATTCACAAGGCTCTGATCAGCCCGAGTCTATAGTAGTTGGACTGAACCCGGAACCATGTGGTTCGTTAGCAAGCTACTTACCACACAGCCACTCCTACGCCTAAATAATATACGAATATATTTTGACGATTCTTTGCTTCTATGTTTACATACTTTTCACTTCACTGATCAGGCAACCTTTGAAGTATATTGTTTACAATTAACATATATGATTCCCTTCATTCATTATTGCATCACTTCCGCCTATCTTCATTATATCCTACCGGCGTATCTCCTTTCAGAATTTTCATGGTTAATAACGTGCTTAATGTACGTTTGTGTATTGTTGCGCGCGCGCGCACACAACGTTATTCTAAGTCAGTGGTTTTCAATCAGGGTTCCGCAAGAAATTACAAAACTGCTAAAATCGGCAGTAATTTTTAATTCTCCTGTGCAGATATGTGTGCATAAGACTATTAAATTATTGCACAGGGGTTCCTCGAGCCAGTGGAATGTTTCCTTGGGGTTCCGCTCCAGCAAAAAGTTTGAAAAGCACTGTTCTAAGTTATGTCTAATCGCATTGAAAACACGACGTTAAACTCGGATTAAAGATGGTATCATATCCAAGATTTTGATTAGCTATGATTGATTTATTAACGTACGTGTGAGTGTGATAGAATGAGAGAGATTTTTTTTTCTTTTTCTTGTGATATTTTATTTATTTATTATTTTGATTTGCTTAAATTTCCGTGTAAAGGTGATAAGCTATCAGAGTGATAAAGGTAATATTTATTACCCCGATACCGAAACAAACTAAAAACAAAACAGGAAAAAAGGCAAGAAACAACACGTAAAATTATTTTCAAGTCTCCATAAATTAGAAGAACCGATTTAAGCTTGGTAGATAATACAAAATAAATCGCACTTTCAACTCTAGTAGGCTTTTAAAAACCATTTTTGAAATGTCCACTCTCTCGGACTAGACTGACACAGCTTGGCACCAGTGAAGTTACAACTCATTTCAACAGTTGAGTGAACTGGAGCAACGTGAAATAAAGTGTCTTGCTCAAGAACACAACACACAGCCCGTTCCATCCTAGTTATTGTGAGCCCGATGCTCTCACCCCTGAGCCATGTACCTTCACACAGGGGAAGGAGAGAGAAAGAGAAAATAAACAGTAGGAGCTACAAGGCATTCGATACAGAGTATGTATGTATGTGCCAAAAAGAGTTTGTGTGGGATTTGGCTGTTATTTCAAGCATGTGGATTGCCTGCTTGAAGGTCGTAGAATCGGGATGGTGGGGGTAATTTTTTTTGTTTTTTGTTTTTTTTGAAAAATTGAAAATTTACAAATAATTTTTGGATCTTTTCGGTTTGAACGGCAGTTTTTTAAAATAATTTCCACGTAACTAAACACTTTTAAACTTCGTATACTGGTAGAATGTGTTTATAAAACATCTTTTTCTCTTGGCTTTATTGAGAAAATTACATACTTTGTAAGATATTTGTTGTTTTTTCTTCAATTTCAACCAATCAATGACGTCTATTGAGGTGAAAAGCATTCTGTGCCGTATGAATATGTCCCGCGTTTAAGAAACAGATTGGGTTTATTTACATTTGTGAAGAAAAAAGATACCCTTCCCCCACCCCTAACCCTAAAACAGATTGAAATGCAATAGATCGATACTATGGATGACAATTTTATATGACACCGCTAGAAAAAACTGCCGTTCAAATCGAAAAGATCCGTCAAATGTTCTTTGTCGAGTTATATCGAAAGAATTCCCCTATATTATTTAGAATACACATCTAATAAAATTACATTAGAACATCGATATTTAAATTAGTTCAACTCTTAATCAGCAGATCAATCTCGACCAATGATTATTATTCCAAAACACCCACACTAGCTCTCTCTAATTATAATCTGGAATTTCCCGCAATTGACAGGAAGACAAAAACAAAACAAAACAAGTCATTCGCGATCAACATGTTGCAGGGTAAGTCAATTTTTTTAAATGTTATTTTTTCTTAGTGTTGAATTCATTCAATATAATACATTTATATATAAAATTTTTATTTTCATATATAACATAAACATGTACATCTTTTAGAACATTGTCATTTTATAAGATTTTGCTGACAGATTTTTAAATTAACACAAACATTTATTCACACGAAAGAAAATACCGGAGAATTTTTGGCGAAGGTAAAGAATACGCACACTAGGTGTTAAGGGTTTTTGTTACGCCGAAAAC
Source organism: Octopus sinensis (assembly GCF_006345805.1). Lineage (NCBI taxonomy): Eukaryota > Metazoa > Mollusca > Cephalopoda > Octopoda > Octopodidae > Octopus > Octopus sinensis. Next base: position 23,488,505 of record NC_043022.1, read on the forward strand.
GGGTGGTGTACGTATTCTTTACCTCTGTCCTGTATGTTTTAATCATCTGATATAAGTATTCAAAACTATGCGTAACATAAATCCGTAGAAAAATTTAGAAAACTATTAAAACTAACCCACTTTTTCATAGCATAAATCGGATCTTTTCGGTTTGAACGGCAGTTTTTAAATATAATTTCCACGTAACCAAACAATTTTAAACTTCGTATACTGGCAGAGTGTGTTTATAAAACATTCTTTTTCTCTAGGATTTATTGAGAAAATTCTATAGTTTGTTAGATATTTGTTGTTGTTTTCTTCAATTTCTGCAATTTCAATCAATCAATGACGTCTATTGAGGTGAAAACATTCTGTGCCGTATGAATATGCCCCTCGTTTAAGAAACAGATTGGGTTTATTTACATTTCTGAAGAAAAAAAGATACCCTTCCTCCCACCCCTAACCCTAGAACAGATTGAAATGCAATAGATCGATAATAGGGTCATAATTATGGGTGACAATTTCATATGACACCGCTAGAAAAAGCTGCCGTTCAAACCGAAAAGATCCCATTTGATTGTGTGTGAACCGGGATGTCCTTATTTTTCTTTTATGGAATTTGACGGATATATACATTTTCGGTTAATGTTTAAAGGTCGATTTTTCGTGCCGGTGTACTTGTAAACATTAACAACACTTTCCAAAAATGTAAATTACCATTATGTTTGTTTCTTCTTTTTTTTTAACCAGAAATTCCCTTAATTCCCTTAAAATTCTCCCTTAATTATAGGCGCAGAAGTGGCTGTGTGGTAAGTAGCTTGCTAACCAACCACATGGTTCCGGGTTCGGTCCCACTGCGTGGCATCTTGGGCAAGTGTCTTCTGCTATAGCCCCGGGCCGACCAATGCCTTGTGAGTGAAAGAAACCTGTCGTATATATATATATAATATATATATATATATATGTGTGTGTATGTGTTTGTGTGTTTGTCTCCCTAGCATTGCTTGACAACCGATGCTGGTGTGTTTATGTCCCCGTCACTTAGCGGTTCGGCAAAAGAGACCGATAGAATAAGTACAAAGAATAAGTCCCGGGGTCGATTTACTCGACTAAAGGCGGTGCTCCAGCATGGCCGCAGTCAAATGACTGAAACAAGTAAAAGAGTAAAGAGTTAAAAAAAAACTATTGAATAACCTGTTCGTGATCATTGCATTACTGTGTATATCTAGATTGTTGATAATCGCCACACATGAAACCTTTACATGGTCTCTCGACCTGCTAGAAATAGCAATCAAATCTTTCTTAACCTACACTGACATCTAAAATATAAAAAAAGACGAAACATTATGTCACAATGTGGTTAATTTCCTCGCCTGAAGCTGGCCTGAGTGTTTTCCATTTGTTAAATGTCATTAATAACGCTTAATTTAAAGAAAGTTTTATCTCAATGAACATAATCTTTCATCGAACTCGCGACTCACTAAGCACAACAGATCAAAATTATACGAACTTACTTTTTTCATATAAGATTGTAAGCAAGCGCAATCTTGGCTGTATGGTAAAGAATTTACTTCCTAACCACATAGGCAGGTGTCTTCTGCTTTTTCCTCGGGGTGAGCAAAGCCTTGTGAGTGTATCTAGTGGAGGGAAACTCAAAGAATCTCGTCGTATATATGTGTATGTATACTATTTGCGTTCACAAAGTATCCGACTTTAGTTTTTCCCGCCAAAACTAATACCGCGTATGCAAAATCGTTTGGCGGGAGGTGGCCCTTTCTGCGCATGCGTAAAAAAAATTTCGCGCCATTAGGACTCGTTAGTTACCAGCTGTTATTCCTAGAGTGTACGCTCGTCGGATTTTCGTTTCAACGAAACACATCGAGCAGATATTGCGTCGAATTTTGCCAGAAGCTTGGTGATACTGAAGCTCAAACCATCTAGAAAATTCGATAGGCTTTTTCTGATAGTACCATGAGGAAAACACAGATCATTGTGTGGCACAATCGCTTCAAATATGGCTGTATCTCAGTGGAGAGCAAGACTACGCCCATGCAGGTCATCCACAAGCCGAAACGAGGAGCCAGTTGTGAAGGTTTGACGAATAGTCATGGAAGACGGTCGTGTAGCAATCCAGGAAATTGCTCACGAAGTGGGAACAAACACAGGATTTTAACGGAGGATTTGAGCATGCGGTGAGTGTCGACGAAATTCGTCCCGAAGGTGCCACCGTAGTAGCAGAAGCAATAAGGCATGGAAATCGCTCAGGACAATGCTGGGCTGTTGAAACCACGACCCAGACTTTATGAAGACCATCAAATATTAGTACAGTTCTATATTTGAGAGATGAGGAATTATTTACATTTGACGGATATTTGTCCTCATTTTGTTTGTTGTTAACACAACGTTTCGGCTGATATACCCTCCAGCTTTCTTCAGGCTAAAGAAGGCTGGAGAGTATATCAGCCGAAACGTTAACAACAAACAAGATGAGGACAGATATCTGTCAAATGTAAATGATGTTTCAAATACTGGTGATGAGACATAGGCTTATGGTCTTTGCTTGATGCATTCGGTCATCTTAGGTGAAACGAAAATCCGACTAGCGCGCACAGGCCTCTACTTTAGGCGAAACAGCCGGGAACTGACGCAGCATATAAAGTCGGATATTTCTTGAACGCACCTCGTATACACACACACACACGTGTGTGTGTGTGTTTCCTACCACCGCTTGATAACCGGCGATGGTATGTTTACGTCCCCATAACATAGCTGCTCGGTAAAAAAAAAAGAACCGATAAAATAAGTAAACGCTTTAAAATTAGAAGCGTTGGGGCCGATTCGTTCGACTAACATTCTTCAAGGTGGTGTTCCAGCATGGCCGTAGTTTGCTTTCAGATTTTTTTTTTTTTTTCAAATTTCGTCGTAAATGGCAGAGTCGTTAGACGATATGTCTTGCCGTATTTATTCTGGCTTCTTGCGTTACGAGTTCAAATCTCATTGAAGTCAACCTTGCTTTCATCCTTCCGAGGTCGATAAATGAAGTATTACTGTGTCGGACGGGATGTATTTCGCTATTTGCTCCTGCTCTTTGCGTTTCGTGTTAAAATCCCGCTGTGGGTTTAATTAAGTGGTATAGATATTATCCGTTCCTTGTATCAGACCAACATATGTTCCTTGGTGATTTTGTGGTGTCCACTTTGTAAGGCTTTCCTACAGACGTGTGCTCCACCTAGCTTTCAGAAAAATGGATTAAAAAAAAAATTCCTACGAATACCCTTCAGATGGTGTAGATTACGATTATATTGGAATTTAATCTGATCGGTGGGCGCGCACATGTACCAGAGGATGTTGAAATGTTTCCCGCTTTGGGTAAAAGAAAATACAAGAGGATCAGTTAATTATGATTTTATTCAACATATTGTACTCTCAGATTCATACACACATTGCAGATGTCCTTCAGTTTTTCTAAGCCCTATAAAAGAACTCGGAAGTTTGGGCCTCCAACCAAGTTTTTCGTGATACCCTTAAAGCCAGGAACTTTTCAGTACCCCCTCGTATATACTGACATCATCACTTATATATCTACAAAACGAAACCTGAAAAAACTTTGAAAAGAAAATTCACGAAGTGTTTCAGTGATACGTATTTGCGCTTATCAATTTTTCTTTTTATCCACATTAAAATTCCGATACAGTCTTAATTTACACCATCTGAGAGGTATCTGTAGAAAATTCCATTAAAAAATATCATTTTTTCCTGAAAGTTATGAAGAAACAAAGTCGCTGATGTGGGGCACACTAATGTAGGTATACCGCATTCAAATCACGTTTCCTTCTCATTAGTGTCAATGTTCCTATAAACAGACATGGACACCGCCCTTCCGTCGATATAAAAGCGATAAGAAAAAAATGAATCTATACACCCTAGACAATGTACCGCTACAAGATTTAATTACAGGCGTGGCTGTGTGGTAAAGTTTGCTTTCCCACTGCATGGTTACGAGTCCAGTGTTAGTGTCTTCTACTATAAATTCAGGCCAACCAAAGCCTTGTGAGTAGATTTGTTAGACGGAAACCGAAAGAAGCCATCGTATATATATACATACATATATATATGTATGTGTGTGTATATATATATAGAGAGAGAGAGAGAGAGTGTGTGTGTGTGTTTGTACCCCTCACACCACCCGCTTGGCAACCGATGCTGGTGTGTCTACGTTCCCGTAACTTAGCGGTTTAGCAAAAGAGACCGATAGAATGGGATCTTTTTGCTTTATTCTACCAGTATACGAAGTTTAAAATTTTTTAGTTACATAGAAATTATTTTTAAAATCTGCCGGTCAAACAGAAAAGATCCCAATAAAATACAAAAGAAATATTTTTTTTTACACTAAGTAAATAATTGTTTTAAAACAAAGTAAATAAATTTTCTAAACAAAGTAAATAAAATACAAAAACACAAAGTAAGGATCGACTAGCTAGCGCGGATGCGTGGCTATGCGAATGCGCGCACTCTTCTTAAGTAGTACCTAAAAGATATAATACGCGTAATAAGGAAAATTACGAGCAACAAAGTCGGTGATGCTTAGTCCTCTTGGACTTTGTTTTACAGTATATTCTTTCATTAGTTGTTGCTATTCTTAGTTTTAAGGCGGCGAGCTGACAGAATCGTTAGTGCACCAGGCAAAATGCTTAGTGGCATTTCGTCGGCCGTTAAGTTCTTAATTCAAATTCCGCTGAGGTTGACTGTCTTTTCTCCTTTTTGGGTCGATAAAATAAGTGCCAGTTGAGTTCCTTGTGCCCAAATTTGAAACCATAATTATTATTTTTCTAAAAGATGAACTTTGATGGAGACTTAGCATCTATTTCAAGTACATCGAATGACGACATAGCCTCTAAGGTTGGTCTGGTTTCATATCTCTTTAAACAAAGCAATTTTCGGTTTGAACGGCAGTTTTATCTAGCGGTGTCATATGAAATTGTCACCCATAATTATGACCCTAGTATCGATCTATTGCATTTCAATCTGTTTTAGGGTTAGGGGTGGGGAAAGGGTAAAATTTTTTCTTCACAAATGTAAATAAACCCAATCTGTTTCTTAAACGAGGGACATATTCATACGGCACAGAATGGTTTTTACCTCAATAGACGTCATTGATTGGTTGAAATTGCAGAAATTGAAGAAAAAAACAACATATATCTTACAAACTATAGAATTTTCTCAATAAAGCCGAGAGAAAAAGATGTTTTATAAACACATTCTACCAGTATACAAAGTTTAAAATTTTTTAGTTACCTAGAAATTATGTTAAAAACTGCCGTTCAAACCGAAAAGATCCCAATTTTCTTTTATTTAAAGAACTCTATATGATGCTTTTGGAAAAGACCTGCTGGAAATAGCAGCCAAATTAACGCTTATTTTCCTCTACGTCTTCATTCACCGGAAGGGAAAAAAAGAAAGTATGCAAAGGGGAACAACTTTGATACGATTACTGGAAGCGCTATATTTTAATTTTCTTTTTCATTTTTGTTTTAGAACATAGCAGTGTATCTATCTTCTCTATCCTACTAACTTACGTAAGAACGGCAATTAACTACCTACACTGGTACTTTGACGAGTCTGAACATCGAGTAATAAGCATAGTTTTTCTTATTTCTTAATCTTTGATCTTGAATTTTTAATATTTGGTAAGATGGACGTACACATCAAAATCGCTACGATTTTATAAAAGTACTTAATGTAACAAATATAAAATTACTTATCCTGTCCAATTAAAGGAGAGAAAAGGTAAAAAAAGGATCTTTTCGGTTTGAACGGCAGTTTTTTCTAGCGGTGTCATATGAAATTGTCACCCATAATTATGACCCTAGTATCGATCTAGTGCATTTCAATCTGTTTTAGGGTTAGGGTTAGTTAGGGTTGGTTAGAGATAGGGTAAATAAACCCAATCTGTTTCTTAAACGAGGGACATATTCATACGGCACAGAATGTTTTTCCCCTCAATAGACGTCAGTGATTGGTTGAAATTGCAGAAATTGAAGAAGAAAAAAAACAACAAATATTTTACAAACTATAGAATTTTCTCAATAAAGCCAAGAGAAAAAGATGTTTTATAAACACATTCTACCAGTATACGAAGTTCAAAATTTTTTAGTTACCTAGAAATTATGTTAATAACTGCCGTTCAAACCGAAAAGATCCAAAAAAATCTTTAAATATCCTTACGTGCTGTGTGGTATGAAGTTGATTTCCCAACCACATGGTTCTGGGTTCAGTCCCACTATGTAGCACTTTGAGCTTCTTCTATAGCCTCGGGACGACCAAAGTCATGTGAGTGGATTTGGTAGGCGGAAACTGAAAGAAGCCTGTCGTGCATATGTCTGTGTGTGTCTGCATTTGTCCCCCTGCCATTGCTTACAACCACCTGTAACTTAGCAATTCGGCAAAACGCACCGATAGAATAAGTACTAGGCTTACAAAGAATAAGTCCTTACTGTAGAGAGAACCTGTGGAAGATGTAGACCCAGGAAGATATGTGAAGTGGTAAAATATGATCTTTGAATGTTGAGTCTCACAGAAGTGATGACAAGTGACCAAGATGCTTGGTGATTTACTATGGTTGAGATGACATGCCAAGCTAAGTGAAATTGTAGTCATCTCCAGTGTTGGTGACACATGAAAGACCCCTGTGCAGGTTGTTGTTGTTGTTTATTCCTTCTCGAGCCATGCCTGACTCATAAGGGCCGGTTTTTTGGTGTATAGGTTCCCCACCTGGACGGGACGCTGGTCTGTCGCAGGTGAGCTGCAAGATGCAGGAGGAAAGAGTGAGAGAAAGTTGTGGCGAAAGAGTCAGCAGAAGTTCACCATTATCTTCTGCCGGAGCTGTGTGGAGCTTAGGTGTTTCGCTCATAAACACACACATCGCCCGGTCTGAGATTCGAACCCGTGATCCCTCGACCGCGAGTCCGCTGCTCTAACCACTAGGCCATGTGCCTCCACCTGTGCAGGTGACACATGAAAGGCACCTGTGCTGGTGACTCACATGAAAGTCACCCATGCTGGAAACACATAAATGACAACCACTACACTCCATGGAGTGGTTGGCATTTGGAAGAGCATCCAGCCATAGAAACAAAGCCAAAATAGACTGGAGCCTGGTGCAACTTACCAGCATCAGTTAAACCATCTTACCCATGCCAGCACAGAAAATGGATGCTAAATGATGATGATAATGAAGACTGCAAACAAACGACTACACTTGTATGACAGTGATGCTCATTTAAAACCATCATGTGGAGTCATAAGCACTCATACATACTTTATATGTACACACACACAAAATGGGCTTCTTTCAGTTTACTGAATTCACTCTCAAAAAGTTTTGGTTGGCCTAGTGATGTTGTAGAAGATACTTGCCCAAGGTACTGCACAGTGGGACAGCAACATGCAACCACATGGTTGGGAAGTAAGGTCCTTAACCCTTTAGCATTTAAACCGGCCCAAATATTCTACCTGTCTTATGTTCAAACTAGCCAGATTTCACCTCTCATACCTACCATGCCATGTCATTCTAAATATAAACAATCACACCATCGAAGTCCCAAAGCTATGAAATAATGCATGGTTAATTGAAAGCAATGTGAATGCATAACCATTTCATTTGGCAGATTACTCTGAATGCGAAAGGGTTAAACAAACATGTGTCTATTTATCTCTTTACTTTTCATTTTTAGATCAATCAACAAGACGTAAGGGAAAACACATTTACATATGTAGAACTTGTGAAACCTGTTATAACAGTAAGGTTGTAGAGATGATACTGCAGAATGGAGCTGATGTTGGAATGAAGACAACCGGTCATGAAACACTTCCCTGTATCATCAGTCTGGTGGTGGAACTGTTACTGAAATATGGGGCTAAACTCAATACAAAGGCTATGACTGGTGAAGAAATTCTACCATCCGGCTAATTTAATAGATACATCATTGTGATATTTGCTACTCATATAAATGATGGTGATGCTGGTGGTTGTGTCACATGGAGCAGTTTTAAAGTAAGTTACAGTTGAGCCTAAATCTCCATAAGTGTTTCTTTTTATTTTTGATCTCAATAATCCTTTATCATTTCTTGTTTCAGTCATTTGACAGTAACCATGCTGGGGTATGACCTTGAAAAGTTTGATTGAACAAATAGACCCCTGTACTTATTTTTTAAGCTTGGTACTTATTCTCTTAATCACCTTTGCTGAACTGCTAAATTATGAGGATGTAAACAAACCAACAGTGGTTGTTAAGCAGTGGTGAGCGACAAATACAAAGATGCACATACATGTGTGTCTGTGTGTTTGTGTATGTATGTATGTATATATATATATATATATATCTTTTATCTTTTACTTGTTTCATTCATCTAAAGGATTTTAGTTAAACAAATCGACCCCAGTTAAACATTGGGGTCGATGCAATTGACTAACCCCCTGCCCCAAAATTTCACATCTTGTGCTTTAGAAGAAAGAATTATTTGGCTTCCGTGCCAGTGGCACATAAAAGGCACCATTTGAGTGTGATCGTTACCAGGATCGCCTTACTTATGCCCTGTGCTAGTAGGATGCTAGGAGCACCATCAAAGCATGATCATTACCAGAGCAGCTAACTGGCTTCCATGCCGGTGGTACGTAAAAACACCCACTACACTCTCGGAGTGGTTGGCGTTAGGAAGGGCATCCAGCTGTAGGAACTCTGCCAGATCAAGATTGGAGCCTGGTGCAGCCATCTGGCTCGCCACCCCTCAGTCAAATCGTCCAACCCATGCTAGCATGGAAAGCGGATGTTAAACGATGATGATGATGATGATGATTGTGATTAATGTTGCTACTGTTGTATTTACTTTTTGTTATGTCTTTTGTAGGTATTTTCTTAAGATTTAAATACGTTCCCCAGGAAAACATTAAGTAAAACCATTCCTGCAACACAGCAGAACAGTTTCGAAATGTTGAACAAAAGTTTCTTTAAAAGAAAATTTATACCTGCAAATCTAAGAACTCAATTAAATATTTACCTTTTCAATTAAAAAGTGATTTTCATTGAAATAATATTGTTGTTGTTATTTAAACCCAGGTCAGCTCTAATTGAGTAGACCTATGATGGAAAAATAATCAGGTGTGTATTTTTTTATTATTATTATTCAGATAGTGTGCATTCAGCACTACATAATTCAATGTGTCCTTCTCACTTTATGATGCTAAGGTTTAATGTTAGGTAGATTTGGTTGCTATTTCTAGCAAGTTGAGCTATTGTGTAGTTTTCTTATCAGGAAGTATGCACTTCATTGGTTTAAATGAACAACAATAATATTTTAATTGTCCTTTTACTTACTTCAATCAGTAGACTGTGGCCATGCTGGGGCACTGCTTAAAAGGATTTAGTAAAATCGATCCCAGCACTCTGGTGCTCATTTTGTTGGTCTCTTTTGCTGAATTGCTAAGTTATGGGTATGTTAACAAACCAACACTGGTTTTCAGTGGTGGGAGAGAATATATATATATATATATATATATATATGTATGTACTCACACTCGTACATGTATGTACTCACACTCGTACACACGTGTGTGCATGGGTGTGAAAAGTGTTCTCAAACTATGGAATGAAAGCTGTGAGTCTGAAGAAATAAATTCACTTCAACGGTGGGAAAAAATGCTAATTGTTTTTTTAATTATGAAACTCAATTCAAAAGAGAGTACAGTTCAGTTAACTCCTTTCTGAAAAATTCCAGAATGAAAACATATTTAGAAATGAATAACAACTGACTAGACCAAACTATAAACATTTAAAAGAACACAACCAAACAAATCTAACCTCTCACCTGCAAGTAAATCGTTTTCAAACTAGGAATAGGGAAACCTCATAAATAAGAAATACTAGAAGAAACTACAACAGAGTTAGTACTAATTTTTCTCTGGCTGTGTGGTAATTAGCTTGCTTACCAACCACATGGTTCTGGATTCAGTCCCACTGTGTCTGACAAAAAAATTTTTGGCAAACACATGGGAGCCTCAAAACTACCCACCCCTGCCCTGTAATGAAAAATTCATATTAATGTACAATGGATAGATAGAGGAACTGGATAGTGAAGTAAATTTGTGAGACAGAATAGTCAAGGTGGATATAGCAGGTGTAAAAGGTTTGCCCGAGAAGGATTATTGTGTGCTGATGAACCTGGAGAACCTGTGAAAGGTGCATAGGTATATAGAAAACTGTGACTGTGAATGGTGGTCCAAAAAATAGACAGCAGCACAATGCCGAAAAAAAATAGAATATGGTACGTGGACACTTTAAAAAACAGAGATGGATTAACTATTGTGTAAATAATTGTGCTCAAATGATATATCAAATTGGCTGTTACAAAGGGTCTTGCTACAGGTTCAATGAAGTCATTCGGAGGTGGGGCCGAGCGACTTCATTTCATCTTTCATTGTATAATTTCATTCATTTATTTTTTTGTCCCCACTATGTGCTGTTCCCTCTGTGTAAGACCTTTATGGCCATAAAATAAAATAAGATGAGAAATTGCAAGAAGTTGAAAAGTGTTGTTCGTGAATTCGTGGAGTTGCAGGAAGTCAAAAGGTGTCGTTCGTGAGTTTGTGGTGCTGCAGAAAATTGTTGAAAAGTTGTTATTGTTTGTTGAGAGTTGTTTTGGATTGGTTACATTTGTTGGTAGAGTATTTGGGAACACATCAAGTGGAAACAGTTGGTGTCTACCACGTTACGTGGTACCATATATCACACTGTATTAGTACACGACACTAAGGTGATATATACAGAAACCACATTATAAAAATGGCAACGAGTTGATTCGAAGCTTACGTTGGTCATTAGCAATTTTTTATGATAAAAAAATTCATTAATTATGGAAGACCTATTAACTTGTTTGTTCCTTCTTGAGCCATGCCTGGCTCATAAGGGCAGGTTTCCTTGGTGTATAGGTTCCCCACCTGGACGGGACGCCGGTCCGTCACAGGTGAGCTGCAAGATGCAGGAGGAAAGGGTGAGAGAAAGTTGTGGTGAAAGAGTCAGCAGAAGTTTGCCATTACCTTCTGCCAGAGCCGTGTGAAGTTTAGGTGTTTTTGCTCATAAACACACACATCGCCTGATCTGAGATTCGAACCCGTGATCCCTTGACCGCGAGTCCGCTGCTCTAACCACTAGGCCATGTACCTCCACTACGTATTAACTGCCACATTACAGTTGCAAAAGCAACAGCAGCATACAATCGGTTGCTGGAACTGATGTTGAAGTCGAGAAACACTGCAAGTTCATTTTCGTCAGAGAGCATAGCGAATGCTATAACTGAATTTAGTTATAACCCAGAAGAGGGTATAACTTTTTCGGTGTACTTCAGAAGATACAAAGAAATCTTCAAGGAAAAAGATACGAAGAAATCTTCAAGACAATGGAAAGTGAAAACTACTGTTGCAGAAAAATACTGCAATTTTACCTTGTCTAAAAAAAAGTGAAATTTTTTGGAGGAAACAGTTGAATTGCTATCCAATATGTTCAGCGATAAGAGTTCCCTGTTTAACACTCACTGGGAGTGTTTGAACTCAGTAAAAGGAGAGGATGACGATTTTGTCAGCTATGCTGGAAGTGTAAATAGAATGTGCAAAAACTTTAAACTGAAGGAATTATCTCCTGGCATGTTTAAATGCCTCATCTTTGTGAGTGTCTTTGTGTCTGTGATTGTCCCCACCACTACTTGACACTGCAAAAAGGGACCGACAGAATGAGTACCAAGCTTAAAACAAAAATTACTGGGGTAGGTTCGTACGACTGAAATTCTTCAGGATAGTGCCCTAGCATGGCCACAGTCTAATTACTGAAGCAAGTAGAAAATAAAAGGTAAAAAAAAAGGCTGGAAACAGTTTTGTTCCATCTTGTTCTGTGTGCAGAAAGTAGTGCTGTCTTCAAGATTATACAGTTTTCGCATTGTTTTCTGTATGTGAAGTCATCACGAGAGTTTATCAGAGATGAGAGCAATTGGGAAAGAAAACGTGGGCGATGTTACGCATACATGTGTGTTTGTGTGTTTGTGTGTCTGTGTTTGTACATGGCGTCACTTGATGGAATGCTGGAACAAGGGTATAATATAACAGATCACTTGTAGCATCGTTTAAACTGGAATCTCTCTTCATTTGGGTCACACAATGGTTTCCTTGTTTAGATTTCTCTCAAAGACTATTTGCGGCTGTTGATACATGAACGACTGAATGCACACACACACACACACACACACACACAGCCGTCAGACGGATGTGAATGTCTTTTCAAGAATTTGAGGATTGGAGAATATCTGTGAACAACTAATGAGACACGCCTATTTTGCCCAGGTTATAGATTTTTCTTTGTATATCTATAATCATAGGCGCATTTATGCAAAACATTCTTTAGGGGCAGGCATGGCTGTATGGTAAGAAGTTTGCTTCTCAACCACAAGGTTCTGGGTTCAATCCCACTCAGTGGCACTTGGACAGGTATTTCCTACAATAGCCTGAGACTGATCAAAGGAGTGGGTTTATATATATATATATATATATACAAAATCTGTGCTTTTGTATGGCTCTGAAACATGGAGAGCCATCTGCAGCAACTACAAGAAGATCCAGACCTTCATCAACAAATGTCTCCGGCAGATCCTCCATCTGAAGTGGTTCGACAGAGTGCCAAACACCGACCTGTGGGAAAGGGCCAACCAGGAGCCCGTATATGTTCAGATTAGACTAAGGAAATGGAGATGGATTGGACACACTGTGGAAAGAACCCTCAAATGTGACACGACAAGCACTTGACTGGAACCCGCAGACAAGGAAGCGGAGGATTTTGGACGAGCTCAGGACCACCAGCCTGACATGGGAAGCAGCCAAGAAACACGCCAATGACAGCAAAAAGTGGAAAACAACTGTTTAGGCCCTATGCTCAATAAGGAGCAAAAAGGATTAAGAAGAAGATATATATATATATATATATATATATATATATATGTATCCACTCTTATGTGTGTGTGTGTGTGTGTATATATACACACATACACACACAGGTAAAATAAAATAACAGTTGCTGTAGAATAAAAGACAAAGAGGAAAGGCAAAGCAAAGATCCAGCATTTGGCCAAAAATTTGTGCTGCTGGGGGCGGTCCTTGAGTTTTATGTGTGTGTGTACACATATATATGCAAGCGGTCTATCCACTTTCTATTTTCTTTGTTAGCTTCTTCAGCGCCGCCTGAATATGATGACGGTGTGACTTTACATGGATCTTTTCGGTTTGAACGGCAGTTTTTTCTAGTGGTGTCAGATGAAATTGTCAACCATAATTATGACCCTAGAATCGATCTATTGCATTTCAATCTCTTTTAGGGTTAGGGTTAGGGGTGGAGTAAGGATATCTTTTTTTCTTCAGAAATGTAAATAAACCCAATTTGTTTCTTAAACGAGGGACATATTCTTACGGCACAGAATGCTTTTTAACTCAATACACGTAATTGATTGGTTGAAATTGCAGAAATTGAAGAAAAAAAACAACAAATATCTTACAAACTATAGAATTTTCTCAATAAAGCCAAGAGAAAAAGATGTTTTATAAACACATTCTACCAGTATACGAAGTTTAAAGTTTTTTAGTTACTTAGAAATTATGTTAAAAACTGCTGTTCAGACTGAAAAGATCTCTTTACGTTTGCATCTCTGCATAACTTGACACCTGTTAGTGCTGAGCAACATCTCGTACTAATGCAAACCTAGTTGATTTCATTCTCAGTACTTCGATTTGATGATTGCCAAGTCTTCTTGTGGATACTGCGGTGAGTAAAGGTGTTGTTAATGCTCAGAAGGTTAATGCTGCAAAAAAGCAGATATTTTTAACCATTATCTGCTGCCTGTTCGCATGAGAAGCCTTTCATATGTTTGAAACCAGTCCTGCTACTATCCAGTCGTATTCCAATCCCCCCATGACCAACTTGATATTAAGCCTAGATGTGAAAGGAGGAGGGTGGTCGGAGGGCTAGCAACCTGTTACTAGAACTACAGTGGGAAAGTCTCGTGGGAAAAACTACAATCGCTACAGAAACAGCAAGAAAAATTGTTAGCTACAACCAGCATGAAAAGGGATACTTGCCTCAAGTTATGATGAGATATGGGCAAAGACGAGGGTTTATCTGACCCCAATGAAAAGTTTGACTCTGACAACTAAGCAAAACTCGAATTACCATCTGGAACTTTGTAACTCTATTCTAGTCTCAAAAACCATACAACATAGATCCTAGATTTATTAAAATTATCTCCGCCTCTGAAGGATGCATATTAACTTCGAAATGGCAATATAGCTTCACTTGAAAATAGGAAATATTGAGAATCAGGAATTAAGGAAACGGACAAGTTTATTGTCTGGAGATAAGAGGACAGCGGTGCACATGACAATTTTTGTCATGTGACTACTTATCATATTGGTGAGGGTCATTGAGCTAGAAACTGTACCCACGACTGTTTTCTTATCTCCAAACAATAAACTTGACTTTTTCCTCAGTTATTAAAGATTATTTCCCCTTCTCATATAGAGCAGGATTTAATTGTCATTTGGTAATTATAGGAAGGGCATCCAGCTGTAGAAACACTGCCAGATCAGACTGGGCCTGGTGCAGCCTCCTGGCTTCCCAGACCCCAGTTGAATCGTTCAACCCATGCTAGCATGGAAAGCAGACGTTAAACGATGATGATGATATCCTCTACAGGAGGGGATGATTTTAATAAATCAAGAATTTACGTTGTATGGTTTTTGATATGTAATATATCTGTATTTCTCTTTCTCTCTTTTATGTATGTATGTATATATGTATACACACTTACGCACATACATACATATACAGAGAGAGTGGGAGAGAGAAAGGGAGACAGTGAAATTCAGAAAATATGGAGGCCAAAGTGAAAGTTAAGTGGCGAGAAATGTGTTGTGTGTGTGTGTGTGTGAGAGGTGGGTAGAGAGAGATTGAGCATAATTGTAGATTTTCCTGAGAGAAAAAAAATGTCTAATAGGGAGAAAGCGATGACGGACTTAGGTGAGATGCAGATAAGAGACATAAAGGCAGAGAGAGAGAAAGAGGGTGTGTCAGAGATACAGACAGACAGTTAGAAAGACAGAGACAGAGGAAGAAGTGTGAGAGTGAACCGTTAAGAAGACATCAAAGACAAGCTGTTCAATATAGAACTAGGTTATCTCAACCAATTCCCTCTTCATCCCTCCGTTCTCTCCATCTGTCTACATAGCTTTCTATTGTCTATGTACTCTACTGCCCTCGCTACCAGTCATTCCTCCTACCTTACATTATATTCAACCCCTCGCTCTTACCTCATTTTAACCCAATTAGGGTTACTCTCTCCTTTCTCCTCTAAATTTGACTTAATCAGGGTCATCCCGCCAATTTCTCCTCATGTTTTATCGCAGGAGTGGCTGTGTGGTATGTAGCTTGCTTACCAACCACATGGTTCCAGGTTCAGTCCCACTGCGTAGCATCTTGAGCAAGTATCTTCTGCTATAGCCTCGGGCCGACCAATGCCTTGTGAGTGGATTTGGTAGACGGAGACTGAAAGAAGCCTGTCGTATATACGTATATATATATATGTATATGTGTGTATGTTTGTGTGTCTGTGTTTGTCCCCCTAGCATTGCTTGACAACCGATGCTGGTGTGTTTACATCCCCATCACTTAGCGGTTCAGCAAAAGGGACTGATAGAATAAGTACTGGGCTTACAAAGAATAAGTCTCGGGGTCGATTTGCTCGACTAAAGGCGGTGCTCCAGCATGGCTGCAATCAATTGACTGAAACAAGTAAAAGAGTAAAGAGTAAAGAGAGTTCATCTTTCTTATATATGCTTTACATGTTTTAGTCAATGAACTGCCGCCATGCTGGGGCGACGCCTCGAAGAGCCTAGTTGAACAAACCGACTTCAATGCTGACTTTTAAAAGCCCGGTACTTATTCTATCAGTATCCTGTTAAGTTACGGGAAAGGGGGCACGTAAACAAACCAGTACCGGTTGACAAGCGGTGGTGACGTGCAAGCACGAACGAACCGAAACACACACACATGCAAGTTTATGACATCCCACTTCGAAGGTGACCGCCAAGCAATTCAAGAACAAGAGAACCCCACCAACTATCAACAGCATAAACGGTAGTAAAAACACTCCTTTCGATTAAAGGCACAAGGCCTGAAATTTTGGCGGAGGGGATTAGTCGATTACATCGACCCCAGTACTCAACTGGTACTCATTTCATCGACCCCGAAAGGATGAAAAGTAAAGTCGACCTTGGTGGAATTTAAACTCAGAACGTAAAGACGGGCGAAATACCGCTAAACATTTTGCTTGACGTGCTAACGATTCTGCCAGCTCACTGCCTTAGGCGGTAAAAACATTGACAGACAACAAATGTGGGATCTTTTCGGTTTGAACAGCGTTTTTTTCTAGCGGTGTCAGATGAAATTGTCACCCATAATTATGACCCTAGTATTGATCTATTGCATTTCAATCTGTTTTAGGGTTAGGGTTAGTGGTGGGGGGGAAGGGTATCTTTTTTTCTTCACAAATGTAAATAAACCCAATCTGTTTCTTAAACGAGGGACATATTCATATGGCACAGAATGTTTTCACCTCCACTGATTGGTTGAAATTGCAGAAATTGAAGAAAAAAACAACAAATATCTTACAAACTATAGAATTTTCTCAATAAAGCCAAGAGAAAAAGATGTTTTATAAACACATTCTACCAGTATACGAAGTTTAAAGGTGTTTAGTTACGTGGAAATTATTTTTAAAAACTGCCGTTCAAACCGAAAAGATCCCAAATGTGGGCTGTGCAAGACCAAAACTGAAGACATCGACCACATTATTGCCAACTGTGAGAGAATGTCTTCCAGATATTATCTTCCTGTGGGGCATGATGTGGTGACCATGCAGTATGAAGCAGGATAGCAAAAAAGAAAACACCGACAAAGTGGACCATATTGAGACCAATGGATCAAAAGAATACTGGTAGAACTTAAAAATTAAAACAGTCACCAAGTTAAAACACAAGCGGCCAGATACTTGTATGTGAAACCACACGGAAAAGATATGTTCTGTTGTGGAAATCAGCTGCCTTCTGGACACCACTGTGACTAGGAACATATAAGAGTACATCTATGGGCCATTGATTGGGAGTTTGCAAATCCACTACTCAAGATACGTTTTCAACTTCATATCTATTATTATTGGAGGAACAGGATGCATACCAACCCGCCTGGGGCAATGTATGGCTGAATTTGGATTCCTTGGGAGAGAACGCAAATTCTTAATTATACACTACAAAGGATCACGATGTCTGGGACTATAAAAATATGCAAGACCTTCTTAAGATTTAAACAATGATGAATAAAAGAAGATGTTTTCTTTCACAACATTGCTACCAAGCAGGTGGTTGGTCAAAATTCATTCTTTCTCCCTCCCTCTCTCTCTCTGTATATATGTATATATATGTATATATATATGTATATGTGTGTATGTATATATATATATATATATAAAAATACAAAATGGGACAAGAACGCAAAACATTCAAATGAACAATACAAAAAATACGGACGGGTCATTTGAAGCCTCTAATCTTCAGTCAAGAACCGGATCATCCTTGCAATTTCAGCTGATTAATCTTGAGATTGCTCTGATCTGGCCAGCCCCAAGGAAAAACTAAGCTACGAGCATTAGATTTCTTGGAAAAAGAATCGAATGTATACGAAACAAGGACAGAAAAACGGACGATGTTACACGAATATAAATACTATATATATATACACAAATTTTTTTTTCATAATGAGATAAAAAACCAAGGCTGAGTAGATTTTATAACATTTATAGATAGGTCTTACAGCTGTTTCCAGGATATTTATTAATTATATCCCATCATCGGAGACGGTGTGAGAGAATAGTTAAGTAATAGTTAATTTACCTCTCATAACCTATATATATATATATGCATACATATACGTTCAAACCGAAAATATCCGTTTATTTTTCCATTAATTTCTTTAAAAAAGAAAAAAATAACATGTGAAGTAAAAAAACAAAGACATAACTCGAAACGATGTAAGTTGAAGTATACCTGTACCCAATTCAAATGCTCTACTCAAGTTGTGGTACAGATTTCACACGTGCATACGCGTGAGAGTATGTGTGTGTGTGTGTGTGTGGGTATGTTTGTGTGTATCTGTACTTTTGTGCTTGTGATTATGTGTGTGTATGTATGTGTGTGTGTGGTGGTGGTGGTGGTGGGGAATTAATGTCTACAAACCAAACTAATCTACCACCCAGTCTTCAGTAGTAACCAAACTATGTATGTTGAATATATGACAAATAAGTAGCATGGACAATGCAATGTTTGGTTTCGGTGGCAGGAAAGCCACCCTTCCCTTCCCTTGGTCATTGAAAGGAATTCATTTGAAATGTTTTTCACTGGTATTCGACCTTGTTATTGTTGTTATTCTTGTCATTGCTATCGTTGTTGTTGTGTTGTTCATGCTGTTATTTTGTTACTGATGTTGTTATTGTTGATGGTAATATGGTGATGTTGTTGTTGATATGGATAATGATGATGCTGTTGATGTTATTACTGATGACACTTGTTTGTGTTAATAACGTTGTTGTTGATGTTCTTGTTGCTGTTGTTGAGCTCCAGATCGAACAGATCTATGATCAATGGCGCTTCTGTCATAACTATCTCATTCTTCTCTCTGGGCTTGTGGAATTGTGTGTGTCTAAGACAACATGATTCAATGCAAAACTCCTCTCATCACTTTTCGGGAAGGACATTTGGCTACTGTTTATAGCAAGGCTATAGGCCTTGTCTGGGCTTCCTCATTGATTTGCTGTTGCTGTTTAGCTGCAGGTCGACGCTGATCCAACAGAGCTCTGGTTCAAGGTATTTCATCTACAACCACCTCGTCTTTTAACGGCATAAGTACTAAACCATATTTAATAAGTCCACAATTGAAATTTCCTGTTCCACCACACCAAACTTGGGCTCCGTCAAGCGTCGCTTTTAATAGACGTAATCTCAGGCATCTACTCATAAGCCCCAGGCATCCACTATAATCATGTTAATAGTATTACCTAGGTCTGGACCACCTTATCCGTAACTTTACCAAACGCCCAGACACCACCAGTACCCTTTCCAATTATAGCATTAACCCCAATGACTACGGGGTAGTGAATGCAAACAATGACTTTCTTGTGTGCAATATCTCAATGTACATATACATGCATAGACATAAATTATAAATTCACATATACATCTATAAGTATTGGAGCTATTGGTTTTGTGAGTAAATGCCTAAATGGCAATCTAGACAAGCTAAGGTTTTTAGGAAAAGAGATCAACCAGCTAATTCACACATTACAATCTGCAAGTAGCACAGTAAAATATGCGAGCCTTTTCTCACTATTAAAATGTGAATTAGTTTTCGTAAACTACATTCCAATGTTACAGTGTTCTAACACTGGTACTTTGTAGGTGTCCCAGAAAACAACACAAAATTTTTTACTTTTATTGCTAGGAAGGTTAAATAAAAGCATTTTCCGTCTTAACTTTTTGTTTTTTAATGTGAAGCATTAAGATTGAAGGTTTGTTTGTAATGCATTGGTTTGTTTGATTTGTAGAAAGTTGAAGATGGATGTAATTTCAATGTAGTAAGTTTGCAGCCGTGTTCGTTATTGGTGGAGGGTGGCTAGAATGGGTTAACGAGGTTATTGGGAGGGAATATGATGTGGGTAAAGTTAAAAGTATAACTATGATTGTGATGTTAGTTGAGATCTGAGGATTAGGTATCCATTTGAGCAGGAAGGCAGTTCGGCAAAAGATTTGCTTCGGTATTAAGTTTTAATTTATTGCCAAACCGTTCTGTCAAAATAGAATTGAGTCAAGTTTTATGCGGAAACGGATTTCAGGCAGAGATGTAAAGAGAGGCTGAGTACTGGTGATGACTTATGTACCATATTCAGCTGGCATAATGATGATGCTGATGGCAAGGTGGTTGTCTTTGTAGATAAATGTAATAAGAAACGCAGTGGTTGTAGGCTTTGAACATACATATTTTTTCACTTAACCCTTTCGTTACCAACCTGGCTGAAACCGGCTCTGGCTCTGAGTACAAATGTCTTGTTTTCATAAGTTTTGAATTAAAATCTTCCACCAAACCTGAGTCACAATTTATGTTCCCAACACTAGCTTAATGATGACTAAGTTATTTTACTAAATTCTTTATTATATTTAAAGTAATTGAAAGAAACACAGAGCATCTCAAAATAAAAACAGTAACGAAAGTGTTAAGTCATTTTTTTTCGTGTGGTCAACAGGGTTGTGGTGGCATTGGACAGCCTATGAAACAGGGCTTACATTTCACATCTAGCCTGGACCTATTGTCAATGCCTGTAGTGATGTTCATTCTGGAAGCTTTTGTACATATTGATATTGTACTGTGACGCTTCACTCGATTGTGGGTTACAATTGGTTGGATTTTGTATCCAACCAACAACAGGGATGCATCCTATTACTTGAATGATTTTGGAGCATCGGTGCAGGCTGTTTGGTGATGTTGCTCAATTTTCCGAGTTAGATCCTGCGTATCGTGTTCTCATCTCTGAAAATACGGTAGGGTTGATGGAATGTGTTGGTCGACCACACTCCACATGGTTGCTGTGGATGAGGAAGTATCTCACCGAGATGGAACTGAGATACTGCTCCAAGGGTTGATCAGAAAGACCCAAGCAAATACCGACAAATAGTGGATGCAACGACATGCTACAATGGCATCTGCCCTTATATCTCACCTGATATAGTATTGATTAAGGCGGCGAACTGGCAGAAACGTTAGCACGCCGGGCGAAAGGCGTAGCCGTATTTCGTCTGTCGTTACGTTCTGAGTTCAAATTCCGCCTAGGTCGACTTTGCCTTTCATCCTTTCGGGGTTGATTAAATAAGTACCAGTGACGCACTGAAGTCGATAAAATCGACTTAATCCGTTTGTCCTTGTTTGTCCTCTCTGTGTTTAGCCCCTTGTGGTTAGTAAAGAAATAAGTATTGATATGGCCACTTGAAATGGTTTGCGATTTTGAAGGGGCATCAGTTAGAAGTAATGGCTTAGATGCAAAATAAGAAAAAAAAAACTACAATCGATATTCAATGCGGACGACCACAGCATTTTCTTTCATTGTATTTACTGATAAACACAACCACCTTGCTGCCGGTTGAAAATGGTACATAACTCATCACTAGTGCTTGACCTCACTTTACAGATCTACCTGAAATCCATTTCCGCATAAAACCTGAATCTTTCAGCCTCTTTAGTAAACAGTTACCTCATATAAATCGTTCGTATTTTGATTTGTTACTTGTAAGTACATGTACATACCTGTAACCCATTTGACATTGATTATTAAAATAGCTAACGAGTAATTTGAAATGAATACATTTCACATTCATTGTAAGCTTATTACTAAATAAAATGGGGATGAAATTTTACATCTGGCCTGGACATATTGCCTATTGAAATAGGGCCTATATTTCACAGTTGCCCTGGACCTGTTGTCAGTTTTGCGCAGGCTTTATTACATCCTAACGTTGTACAATAGGGCACGGTGATTAATGTGATCTAGAGTACAAAGCACCAAAGAAAAAGATGACGTGGACACAACTGGAACGTCTTTGTTTGGAGATCGTCGGCTCAATCAGAGCTAAAACCTGTGGCTAAAAAACTGCACAACCACTAGCATCACTGACATGACCATCACCATGACCAAACACTACCACCAACAACAATAACATCATCATTGCCACTACCGGTACACCGCCACGACGACAACGATGACCACTAGCACCACCAACATCACCACCACCACTACCACCACCACCACCACCACCACCAACAACAACAACAACAACAACCCAGTGTTTATGTTGAGTACTTCGTATAAAGTCTAGGCTGTTATTTACAAAGTGGAGAGTGTATGTTTATTAGTATGTGTGTGTGTGTGTGTGTGTGTGTGTGTGTGTGTATATGTATATATATATATATATATATATATATATATATATATACATATATATACATATATATATACATATATATGTATATATACATACACATACATACACAGACACATGTTTACACCCACACATGAACTAAGCCTAAACCAGTCAGATCTCGTTCTTTGATGACTTGATTTAGGTGTTTTTGCTCAACTTAATGAAATCTATTTTAATCGTTTTGAACTTAAATTGTTTGAACTGAAATTGTTTGACTTGCGGGTCATAATATCTGTGGCACAGGTTATCATAAACCACCGGATTGCACACGTACACACGCACGTTCGCGCATACACATACTTGTATACGAATAATCTTTCTGTAGGCCGAAAGCTTGATCTGTAGTGAGTGGGGGTGTGGTAGTCGATTACATCGACCCCCAGTGTACGACTGGTATTTATTTCATCGATCTCAAAAGGATGAGTTGCGGATCTTTTCAGTTTGAACAGCTGTTTTTTTAAATAATTTCCACGTAACTAAACACCTTTAATCTTCGTATACTGGTAGAATGCATTTATAAAACATCTTTTTCTCTTGGCTTTATTGAGAAAATTCTATAGTTTGTAAGATATTTGTTGGTTTTTTTTCTTCAATTTCTGCAATTTCAACCAATCAATGACGTCTATTGAGGTAAAAAAAAACATTCTGTGCCATATGAATATGTCCCTCATTTAAGAAACAGATTGAGTTTATTTACATTTGTGAAGAAAAAAAGATACCCTTCCCCCCACCCCTAACCCCTAACCCTAAAACAGATTGAAATGTAATAGATTGATACTAGGGTCATAATTATGGGTGACAATTTCATATGACACCGCTAGAAAAAACTGCCATTCAAACTGAAAAGATCCTGAGTCGCAAAGTTGACCTCGACGGAATTTGAACTCGACGGAATTTGAACTCGGGACGTAATGAGTCGGAAGAAATGCAGTTAGGAATTTTGTCTGGAGTACTAACGATTCTGCCAGCTCACCGCCTGATGATGATTTCATTTATTTGCCACTAGTGTGAAAGATGAGGGGGATAATACAAAGACAGACATAAAGTGTGAGGTTTTACATATAATGAAATGATAAAAAAATGTGAAAGAAAGAAAGTATACACGGTATACAATGAAAAAGAAGGGACATATGCATAGCATACAATGGTTTTTAAAAAAAGGTGGATCTTTTCAGTTTGAACGGCAGTTTTTTAACATAATTTCTAGGTAACTAAAAAATCTTAAACTTCGTATACTGGTAGAATGTGTTTATAAAACATCTTTTCTCTTGGTTTTATTGAGAAAATTCTATAGTTTGTAAGATATTTGTTGTTTTTTTCTTCAATTTCTGCAATTTCAACCAATCAATGACGTCTATTGAGGTGAAAACATTCTGTGCCGTATGAATATATCCCTCGTTTAAGAAACAGATTGGGTTTATTTACATTTGTGAAGATAAAAAGATACCCTTCCCCCACCCCTAACCCTAACCCTAAATCAGATTGAAATGCAATAGATCGATACTAGGGTCATAATTATGAGTGACAATTTCATATGACACTACTAGAAAAAACTGCCATTCAAACCGAAAAGATCCAGAAAGGTGCCGGGGAGGATGATAGAGATGAGGCCCTCCCGATACAGGAAGGCCTCTAGGGATAATTGAAGAATCCCACTATTCGAGATTTCCCTGAAACCCCAGGGGCAAGTGCCCTCTCCAAATCCTTCTCTCCGACTCACGGGTCTACACTTAGAGAGATACCATCCACTCTTGCCATTTTCGTAACTTTCACCCACCTTTCAATAAACTCACTCAAGGACAGCACTTTCCTCTCCACTCCCAATTTCCTTTTCAAGTGAAACGTGAAGAAGTCAATGAGAGTGCTACCAAAGAGGAATGTAACTGTCCTAATGCTTTTCAGCCTTGTCAACCAAACAATCTCTTTCGCCACAACCACAATAATAGTAATCCCTTCTACAATAGGCACAAGGCCTGAAATTTGTGGGGAAGGGGTAATATTTTTGTTGTTTTTGTAAAATCTCAGAAAATAATTAAAAATTCACATTTTTTGTCAAATTATTTTGTCATATCGACCCCAGTACTTGACTGGTACTTAATTTATCGACCTCAAAAGGATGAAACGCAAAGTTGACATCGGCGGAATTTGAACTCAGAATGTGACGAAGGACAGTAATAATGACAATAATAAGAATACTAATAATAATAATGATAATGATTTCATTTATTTGCCACCAGGGTGAAGGATGAGGGGCACAATACAAAACAAAGTGTTGGGGTTTACATATAGTGAAATGATAAAATAATCAAATAAGTAACAAATAATACCCTCCATCAGGCATTTGCCATATTCTGAATGCCTTACTTCCCTGGGCATGGACACATTGAAACTCCTACATCTGGCAGCTGACTTGGCAGACACCCATAAAATTATAACTCCACCTGTCTAACACCCGTGGACATGTTTACAAAGTCAGAAAACAGCACAGCTCCCATGACTTTCGGAAACATTTTTTCACGCTAAGAGTTGCTGAACAGACTGACTGCATCAGTTGTTAGTTGTTGGAGCACTGCATCCTTCAAAACTCCCATGCTTCCTGAGATTCGCCAACACTACACCAGATTTTCTCCCCTCCATACACATGCAAGCATGTATCTGACTCATACACTGTTCGCTTTTCAGACATCTGTACATTATTGCATATACTTTATATGCACTTTTTGACAAGTTGTGGTGCATCTGAGCACTGTATACAATAATTTCATTATTATTATTACAAAAAATTGTAAGTATACACGGTAGAGAATGAAATGGATGGAAAATGTTCATAGTATACAAAGGTTAAAAAAATTGGGGAAGGTGTAGTCCTCCTGATACAGGGGTGACCTCTCGGGATAATCGAGGATACCCACTGTCCAACATCTCCCTCAACACTAAGGGCAAGTGCCCTCCCCAATTCCCTCTCTCCGACTCACAAGTCTACACTTAGAGAGATACCATCCACTCTTGCCATTTTCTCAACTTTCACCCACCTTTCGCTAAACTGACTTGAGGACAGTACTTCCTTCTTCACCTTCAATTTCCTTTTCAAGTGAAGCTTGAAGAAGTCAATGAGGCCTCTACCAAAGAGAAATATATTTGTCTTCATGCTTTTCAAACACACACACACACACACACACACACACACACACACACACACACACACATAGATGTGACGGGCTTCTTTCGGTTTCTGTTTACCAAATCCACTCACAAGGTTTTGGTCGGCCTGAGGCTATAGTAGAAGACACTTGCCAAAGGTGTCACGCAGTGGGACTGAACCTGGAACCATGTGGTTGGTAAGCAAGCTACTTACCACACAGATAGATAGATAGATATGTGTCTGTCAGTCTGTGCACACACACACACACACATATATATATATATACACACACACATACATACACATATAGACGGATGTTTGTGTGTCTAAATATATACAGGTATACGCATGTGTGTGTGTGTATGTATGTATGTATGTATGTATGTATGTATGTATATATGTAAGCACGTTTGTTTATACGTATAGTAAATGGAACAAAGTCTGCCATGGCGTATTTGAACTGAAAGAGTACACAGTAAGAAATGAAATACTTTTGTATATAGTTACCCCAGTACATAGCCTGTAAACCCATACCGTCTCCTCATCAACTGTCCTTATTATTGTGTCATATATACTAACCTCAACTATCTTCTCTGTCTGTTTGTCCATCTATCTGTCTAGATGTCTCTCTTTAATTTCTACTTCCCCTCTTCCTCTTAATACTCATTGAAGCAGCCGGCAATGAACTGAGTCCTTCTGTTCCACCTGTGTTTATATTGTTTTTGATTGTTTTAAGTACATCAGATATCGAAATAGATGTGTATCTATGTTTGCTCCCGGTGACCTATATAATACACACACGTACACATAAACACAATTATAGGTTTGGATCTTTTCGGTTTGAACGGCAGTTTTTAACATAATTTCTAGGTAACTAAAAAATTTTTAACTTCGTATACTGGTAGAATGTGTTTATAAAACATCTTTTTCTTTTGGCTTTATTGAGAAAAGTCTATAGTTTGTAAGATATTTGTTTTTTTTCTTCAATTTCTACAATTTCAACCAATCAATGACATCTATTGAGGTAAAAAACATTCTGTGCCGTATGAATATGTCCCTTGTTTAAGAAACAGATTGGGTTTATTCACATTTGTGAAGAAAAAAAGATACCCTTCCTCCACCCCTAACCCTAATCCTAAAAGAGATTGAAATGTAATAGATCGATTCTAGGGTCATGATTAAGGGTGACAATTTCACATGACACCGCTAGAAAAAACTACTGTTCAAACTGAAAAGATTCTTTTATTCTTTTACTTGTTTCAGTCATGTGACTGCAGCCATGTAAGAGAAAATTTTGACCGGTCATCGACTTGGTAGCAAGATTGTGAAGGAAAGCATCTTGATATAACCGCCAGCTTTAAATCTTAAGGTCTTGCTGATTTTTATGGTCTCAGATATCATGATCACTTGTAGCATATCAATTAAGGATTTGCATCTTTCCCCGGGATTCCAAATTCAGAGATACTTTGCACCAGACAGGTTGGTATGTATCCTGTTGTTCCAGTAATGATGACCATGAAGCTAAAAGTGTATCTGGGGTACTGAATTTGCAAACTTCTTATCAACGGTCCATAGATGTTCTTTTTCTCTTGTATTTTTTTCTAACCACATTACTGTCCAAATGGCGGTTGATTTCCACAACAGAACATATCTTTTCTTTGTAGTCCTACTCAATAATAATTATTTCTTTATTGCCCACAAGGGGCTAAACATAGAGGGAACAAACAAGGACAGACAAAGGGATTAAGTCGATTATATCGACCTCAGTGCGTAACTGGTGGTTTATTTATCGACCCCAAAAAGATAAAAAGGCAAAGTCAACCTCGGCAGAATTTGAATTCAGAACGTAACGGCAAATGAAATACCGCTAAGCATTTCGCC